>NC_056731.1:1886583941-1886588941 GCF_019279795.1 Protopterus annectens | reverse complement strand
CCCTGAGACACATAGAGGCATCTAAAAAGACCAAAACGGGATACATCTTGGCACTTCTGGATTACTACTTAAACCCGATAGTTCAGGAGTCCCAGTACTACCTTAGAGACTCCTGGGAATTAATAAACACTAACCACCAGCTACCCCCAATTAACAAAAACTGCATCCTTGTCACGTTGGACGTAGTGGCACTGTGCCCCAGTATACCCCACCAACAGGGGCTAGACAGTGTGGGAAAATACCTAGCCAACTGCACCCAAACCCCACCACATCCAAACATGGATTTCACTTTAGAAATAGTACTGGAAAATAATTTCTTCTCTTTCAACAGCCAGATCTACCAACAACTCTAAGGGTTGGCAATGGGAGCCAAAATGGCACCAGCTTACGCGAGCTTAGTCCTAAGCTGGTGGGAGACAGACATCCTCACCATCCTTGCGGGGTTTGAGTCCACCAATCTATATAAACGCTATATAGATGATATTTTTTTTCCTCTGGGAAGGACCCCCAGAGGAACTCGATCCCTTTCTAGACAGAATCAACCACAGTATAGACTTCTTGGACTTCACCATCTCAGGCAAAGGGAATGAAGTCCAATTTCTGGATTTCATGCTGTCCTAGACCTGTTGTTCCTCAACAATCACCTCGACTACACCAGCCAACACCCCTTCTTCATGAAGAAGAACATAGTAAAGGAGCAATTTGTGTGATTAAGCCGCATGGTAAGCAAAGAGGAAACATTCATACAAAATTGCCACTTCCCTAGCCAAGCTTTTCAATGACAAGCACTACCCCATGGAACTAATCAACAGTATCTGGAGGGAGATCTCAGATAACAGACTCCTCAGATACCCACCAATATTAGGATACGGGTTCCACAACACGAAGAGAAACAAAACATCCAAAGACAGCACCAGATTCCCCTTGCCAACCTCCCTGGACTCAGACTCCATCAAAACTATACTGACAAACAAGTGGGAGCTCATTAAAAGCAGCTACGAATTGCAAAAAGCACTGGGACCTTCCCCCAGCCTTCAGCTACAAGAGAACACTATCTCTTAAGGCTATGTTCAACACAGCTCCCCCAACCACCACCCCTAATGCTCACAGGTCTCCAGGCATGTACAGCTATGGCAAATGAATCTGCTGCCAGTACACAGCCAAAGGGGAACACTTCACCCTAAAATTCCCTAGGCACATTTTCACCTTCCAGCAAGCATTCAACTGCAACACTACAGAGAGAAGTGTACCTAGCAGTCTGCAAGCAATGTGGAGCCAACTATGTAAGCAAAACAGTAAGAAAACTAAGCAACCGAATCAAGTAACACTACCAAGCTATTAGAAACAAAGATACTAAAACCGCTCTAGCAAAACACAAATATAAGAGCCCAGTTTGCACTAAATTCCTTTTCATAATCCTGGACAAAGTCACCATCCCCCATGGTGATACCAACCCCCACCTGGAAGTCAGAGAAAGTACAGTTTTGTACCTACCATAAATGTAGATGTTCGAGTGTATACCCTGCTGCAGTCATCACACTTGGGTTATCATGCCGTCAGGCGGTCCCGCAGTCGGCCTGAATTCCAAAGTCTTGGTCCGGCATCGGTTGCTGTTGCTTCTTCCCTGACGTCAGTGCGCCAGGGGTATATAAGAGGCATCCAACACCATTTTCTTCAGTTTTTCTTGCCCCAGATGTCAGGTGCCTCCCCAAAAGATGGTCAGTAGATAGTACTAATAATAAAAGCTTAGCACAAACAAAACATCCCTCCAGCTATAAGCAAATACACCACAAAGGTTGTATCAGATTTTAAGGAATTGAAAGGTTTTAATTAGGTCAGAGGGGATGGAGGGAGGGTAACCTGGACTGCAGCAGGGTATACACTTGAACATCTACATTTATGGTAGGTACAAAACTGTACTATGTTCATCGTGTTACCCTGCTGCAGTCATCACACTTGGGTAGAATCCCAAAGCTAAGGATGGGAAGTGGAGTCAAACAGGGTTAGAGGAGGCTAGAAGGCCCTGCAAAACTGCAGTGGCGAAGCCAGCTCTAGTCTTAGAGTAAAGTGGTAAGTGATAGTGTTTGGTGAAGGTGTGCACTGAACACCAAGTTGCAGCTTCCAGAATACCCTTGGTTGGCACCCCCCTGAGGAAGGCTGTAGATGTAGCTGCTGCTCTGGTGGAGTGGGGCCTTATGCTAGCAGGAACTGGCTTTCTATGATGGGTGTAGCAAAAACGTATGCAATGTCCTATCCATTTGGAAATGGTCTGTTTTGAAATAGCCTTTACTTGTGATGCTGTAGCAAAGGATACAAAAAGTTGGTCAGATTTTCTGAAAGCTTTAGTTTTATCCAAGTAGTAATGTAGTTGCCTGTGAATGTCCAAGGAATGCAGGAGTCTTTCTCCTTTGTTCTGTGGATTTGGAAAGAAGGTGGGTAAGTGGATGGTTTGATTTAGAGCCACACTGGATACCATCTTTGGCATAAAGGACGGGTTAGTTCATAGAGAAACTCTGTCTTGATGAAAAATGAGGAAAGACTCTACTGCCATTAGTGCCTGTAGCTCAGAGACTCTTCTGGCTGAAGTAATTGCTAGCAGCAGGGCAGTCTTCCATGATATAAACTTTAAGTCAGCTGAGAAAGCTGGCTCAAAAGGTGGCAGCGTAAGTTTTTCCAGAACAAAATTTAGGTCCCAAGTTGGTGATGGCGCTCTCCTGGGAGGCCTAATGTTTTTTGACCCTCTGAGATATTGCCTTAGAAGTGGATGTGAAAATAAGGGAGGATTCGTGTTGTAGTGAGCTGAAATAGCTGAAGCGTGGATTTTAATAGATGAAAAAGTAAGTTCTTTGTGTAACATCTCAGTTAAATATTGTAGAATCTGAGACATGTCCGGCTGAAGGGTATTTTGGCCTTTAACTTGGTTCCAGGTGCAAAACCTTTTCCATTTGTCTGAGTAGGCTTTCCTGGTGCTGGGCCTCCTGGCCTCCAGAATGACATCCATAACAGCTTGTGAAAGAGGGGTTGGCTGGTTGCTTAGGTGATGTGCCATGCAGCCAAATTTAAGGTTTTGAGCTGGCTGTGTAGAATCTGACTGCCTTGCTGTGTGAGTAGATGAGGAATTTGTGGTAAAATACATGTTGGGTCCTGGGCCACGTTCCTTAGTAGTGGGTACCAGTGCTGGCGTGGTCAGTCCGGGGCAATGAGTATCATTTGAGGTCTCTCCATCCTGACTTTCAGCAGCACCTTTGTGAGAAGGGGCAATGGAGGAAAGGCATATACTGTCAGCATTTTCCAACTGAATGAGAGTGCTTCCACTTTCCAAGCTTGATGGTGAAATGTCCTTGTGCAAAATTTTGAAAGCTGATGGTTTTGGGGGTTGGCAAACAGGTCTATGTCTGGGCGCCCCCATTTTTGAGTTATCATTGCAAATACTTGTGGATCCAGTTTCCACTCATGGGGATCCATGATGTTTCTGCTTAGGTCGTCTGCCAATGTGTTCTTTTTTCCTGGCAGGAATTGAGCTTGTAATTGAACTTGGTAAGCCAGTGCTGTGTTCCACAAGGTCATTGCTTGCCTGCATAGAGGGTAGGAGTGTGTACCCCCTTGTTTGTTTATGTACCACATTAGTGTGGTGTTGTCTGTCCTTATTATAAGTTGTCCAGGATGTAAGAGGTCCTTGAAGGCTGTCAGCGCATTCTGAACAGCTAGCATTTCTTTTCGATTGATGTGCAGATTCCTTTGATCTGCAGTCCATATACCTTGAACGCACCGTCCTGCCATGTGTGCCCCCCAGGCATAGTCCGATGCATCTGTTGTCACAGTGTAAAGTGAAAGGCTGGCCCTTGTTGAGGTGACATGCCTGTGACCACCATAGAAACTCCTGTTGAATGCAGGGAATGAGAGGTATCATTGTTTCCAAGCTGTGGCTGTGTTGAGTCCATACGCTTTTCAGGTACCATTGTAATTTCTTCATATGCAGTTTTGCAAATGGTATTAGTAGAATGCAAGATGCCATGAAGCCCAAGGCCTGCACAATTTTTCTTGCAGGGAGTTGGGTCTTTGTTGCCATTATTTTGAAGTATTGACTTAGTTGTAGTTGTTTGTCTGGCGTCAGATAAGCCATCTGGGCCGTTGTATTCAAGCTGGCACCCAGGAATGTCATATTTTGTGAGGGCACTAGTTTTGATTTATTTTCGCTTACTGTGTATCCTAGGCAACTTAGAAGGTGTTTTACAAAAATCAGATGTTGTAAGAGAATGTCCTTGCTTTCTGCTTGGATGAGGCAATCGTCCAGGTATGGGTATATTTGAATTCCTCTTTGTCTGCAGTATGCAATTATTGGTGCCAGGCATTTTGTGAAGACCCTGGGTGCAATAGATAAGACAAAGGGCAGTGCAGAGAATTGGTAATGGGTTGAACCTGCAATGAAACGGAGGTATCTTCTGCAATTTTGTCTGATAGAGACATGCAGGTATGCCTACTTGAGGTCCAACGTTACTAGCCAAGCTTTCTTGCCCAACATGGGAAGAAGCTGCTGTAGTGTTAGCATCTTGAATTTGGGTACTTGCAAGAAGGTGTTTAGAATTGAAAGGTCCAGAATGGGTCTCCAAGCATTGTCCTTTCTGGGGACTAGAAAGAGCCTTGAGTAAAATCCTTGGCCTTGCTCCTGTGTAGATACCAGTTGAATGGCTCTCATGTCCATGAGAGCTGTAATTTGTTTTTGTGCCTCTGCCCATTGATTTTGTGGCAAGTCTGGTATTCCTTTTGTCCTAGGCAAGGTGTGGAAATGGAATCTGTATCCTTGTGAGATAATGTCTAGGACCCATTTGTCCTTTGTGACGCACCAGTTGTCTTATAAGAAATGCTAATTTTCCTCCCAAGGGAGCTGCCAAGAGATTGTTTGCTTGGCAGTTTGAGGTTTAAGTCATTGTGTTTGTCTTCTAGTAGTTTGGGACCCGTCTTCTCCTCCCTTCTGTGTTGCAGTGCCCCATTGGCGAGGT
>NC_056731.1:1886556441-1886578941 GCF_019279795.1 Protopterus annectens | reverse complement strand
GTAGAATGAGCTTTCATCTTGAAGGGAAGATCTTTGCCACTGGCTGTATACACAAAGGAAATGCAGCTGGAAATCCAGTGTGGTTTTTAGAAACTGGAAGGCCCTTCCTTGTATCCAAAAAGGAAACAAACAACTGATCCGACCTTCTGAAATTCTTAGTTCTATCAAGATAAAAACAAAATTATCTATGCACGTCCAGTTGGTGAAACCTGTAATCTGCCTTGTTAGAACAATTAGGGAAGAAAACAGGTAATTCAATGGACTGATTGATACTGGCCTGAGAAGAAACCTTAGGAACAAAGGAAGGGTTTGTCCGTAAGAAGATGCTATCTCTGTGAAACACCAAATAAGGGGGCTTAATGGAAAGAGCTTGCAGTACAGAGACCCTCCTAGCATATGTAATAGCCACTAAAAATATAGTTTTCCATGATAAGAACTTAAGGTCACAAGTTGCTCAAGGTTCGAAAGGGCTTGAAGTAAGTCTATGGAGTACAAACTTCAAATCCCATAGTGCCAACGGATCCATGACTGGAGGTCTTAACAAGGTGGCCCCTTTAAGGAAAGCTCAGTCTATGAGCCATAAGGTTAGGGTCATTAGCCAAATGAAAAGTAGCAATAGCTGCCAGTTGAACTTTAATAGTGGCAGCTGCTGAGCCTTGACGGAACAACTGAGACAGGAACTCTAAAATGGCAGAAATGGGAGCTGTGTAAGGATCAAGGTTTCTCTCACGGGTCCAAAAGGAGAATCTTTTCCATTTACTGGTATAAGTCTTTCTGGTAGAAGGTTTGTGAGAAGATATCAGAATATGTATAACCTCAGGGGAAAAGTCATGAAGCCTGACTAGGGATGGAATTGGAGCAGCCAAGCTGCCAAATTGAGGGTGTGGGGAGAGGGATGGAACTCTCCTGACATGTGCGTCAGCAAATCTGGCACTGGGTCCAGAGTCCACTGTTCGTCCATTAGATGAGGTCTGAGGAAGGGGAACCAAATCTGTCGAGGCCAGTAAAGAGCAATTAAGATCATTTTGCTTCCCAAGGATATTGCTTTCTGAATTACCTTCAATATCAGGGGGAATGGTGGGAAAGCATAGAGAAGTCCTGAAGGCCAATCGTGAACTAGTGCATCTCTAGATGTCTCCCCTCCTGGGGGAATTAGGGTGAAGTAGCTGCTGCATTTGGCATTTAGGGGGGTGGCAAACAGATTGCAGCAAGGCTGACCCCATTTGTGAAAAATTTGTTTTGCGATGTATGTGTTCAGAGACCACTCGTGAGGCATCAGAATGGCCCTGCTGAGCCTGTCGGCTATCACGCTGGATTTCCCCGGGATGTGCGGTGCGCACTGGGAAGACACTGCCCACTCCCACACTCGAAGGGCTTCTCTGCAGAGGGGATAAGATTTGGTCCCTCCTTGTTTGTTTATGTACCACACACCACTGACATATTGTCCGAGTGGATCGCAATCATCCCTAGAGGGAGAAAGCTGTGAAGTGCTTGCAATGCCAGAAGCACTGCTCTCATCTCCAAGATGTTGATATGCAAATGAGCCTCATGTTCCTGCCACGTGCCTTGGACTGTTCTCCCTAGGTAATGCCCCCCCCAATCTGGGAGGTATCCGTGGTCACGGTGACAATGGGGGGGATGGAACAAACGGTCTGCCTGTGTTCAGATGGCTGGACTGGTTCCACCAGCGAAGATCCTGTTTGCACAATTCTGTTATCAAGATGGGGTGAGAAAGAGGTAGATGCTGCAGTGACCATTGGGCAAAAAGTAACCACTGCAGAACCCTCATGTGAAGTCTGGTTAATGGGACTAATGTTAATGTAGAGGCCATCGTCCCTAACAACTTGAGTACCATCTTTGCTTTCGCTTTTCTTAGAGGAAGTAAGCTGAAAATTTGTTCCCCGAGGTTCTGAATTCTTTCTACAGGAAGGTAAGCCCTCACTAAGATGGTGTTTATTTTGGCGCCAATAAAATTCACATGCTGTGAGGGCGATAATGCAAATTTTTGCCATTATACTGTAATCCCTAACTGCAAGAAAATTTAAATGGTAGCGTCCCTGGCCTGTAACAGTAGATGCCTGGTGGTGGCAGTCAGGAGCCAGTCATCCAGGTATGGGAACACTTGGAATCCCCGACGTCTCAAGTGAGCCGTTACCACTGCCATGCATTTGGTGAACACCCTGGGGGCTGTGGTGAGACCAAACGGCAGTGCATGAAACTGGTAATGACTGGCCCCCATCCGGAAGCGTACGTGTCTCCTTGATGCCCTGTCCATTTTGATATGGTAGTACACATCTTGGAGGTCTATGGAGCACATCCAAATGTCTTTCCCTAACAACGGGAAAATTGACTGTAAGGTGACCATTCGATACTTGGACTTCTGTACAGATTCATTCAATTTGCTGAGATCCAAGACGGGTCTCAAGTCCCCTGTTCTTTTTGGCACTAAAATGAATCTGGAGTAAGTCCCTAATCCTACTTGGTCTGCGGGGACGGGTTGGATGACTCTCTTTACGGCAACTTTTGGATTACTAGAGTTGCTGAATCCCTGTGAAAGGGTGGAACATCTGAGATTCGTCTGATCCAAGGAGGTGGAGAAAAGTAAGGGAATATGGTAACCTTTGGTAATTATCCTTAATACCCACTTGTCTTGGTTGATATCATGCCAGGCTTCTGGGTATAAGGATATACGACCCCCGACTGGCTCCAGAGATGTGCAGTTGGGCCTCCTTTCAGAAGCACTGACAGGGACGACCATGAAAGGAATTGCGGTCTCCCTGGTTCTGCAGGCCTCCCCTGACTCTAGGGCGGCATCTACCGTTATTTACTCCTCTCTGCCTCTGGAGAAGGAATCACCTTGTGCATCCTGAAAAAAACCTCTGCGACTTCTTGAACCACATTTTACTGCCCCTTCTGCCCTTTGGGATAAGATCTAGAAGGAACAGAAAAATGAACTCCCACGGCAGACAGGGTTTTCCTTTCCTGTTCGCACCTGGTGAGTGTGTCCTTTACCTTAGTTCCAAACAATAAGGATCCATCAAAGGAGCATTGGTAAATGTAGACTTAAAGGCCTCTGCAAAGTTACACAAGCGCACCCAGAAGTGTCTTCTAAGAGAAACTCCTGAACCCGCTGCCCTACTCGCTCCATCAGATGCGTAAGATATCAGCCTCATGGAGGAGTTTATAATAGAATTTAAGGTAGACATCTGTGCATTAACCTTCTCGGACACCGTTGCAGATATGTTACCTTGTAGAGTCTCTCCCAGTTCTTTTAGGAGATCTCTCTGGAGTCTTGTGAAATGAGACAGGTAGTTCAGCGATCTAAGTGTAAAAGTCGCTGAAGGAAAGACATGCTTCCCGTACCTATCCATCGTTCGAGACTCCTTGTTCAGTGGATGGACAGTGGAGGAAGTTTCTGCAAGTTCCTTTTTGGTGGCTGCTGCCACCACCATGGCATCTACTGGAACGCCCTTAGTAAGAAAGTTTTTGTCCTGAGGTGCTGACAAAAATTTATTTGGTCTTCTAGGAACAGGTTCCATAGAATCAGGAGATTCCCACACCTTTCGACTCACTACATCCAATAGCTCATCAAAAGGTGGAGACACCCAAGAGGTGGAGGGTTGAGACCCGAAAGCCTTCAGGTATACTGACTCATCAGAAGGAGAAGTGGTGGGCCAGCTGCCTCTCTGTTTTAGGATCTCAAGGATATCTGTGAATGAGATATCATCAGAGGACGACTTGGGGGACCCTTCTGACTCCTCGAGGTCAGTGTCTGATGTAATGTACTCATCAGGGGAGTCAACATGTTTCCTCTTACAAGTTTTCTTCCGAGGTGGCTCCTCAGAAGGGTATTCTGGGGAGACCTCAGAAGAATGGGGTCCACTCATGGAGGTATCCTAAGGCTGTGAGTCTCTGCTGTGTTGGGAAACAGAGGGAGCTGAGACTGAAGTCGGCGCTTTAGGGGGAATAGTGTTGGTACCTCTGGCTGAAACTGAAGACTTGGACAGCACACTCCTCATCACCTCGAAGGCCGATCCTCCCGGATCTGAGGATGCCCCCAGCTCTGAAGATGCAGAGGCAGTCTTCATCACCAAGAAGATGGGCTCCGGGGCAGATGTGGGGTCCAAACTCACCTCAGCTGAAGCACCGAGAGGTAGGCACAGAACTAAAGAAGTTTGGTTCCAAGAGTCCCCCTCGAGCCCGACTGGAGAACTGAGGACCCTAGACCCCACGGACGGCACCGAAATGGTGGGAGCGGATATCAGAAATGAGAGACCAACTGAGGTACTGGAACTGACCTTTCCACAACCTAAGGAACCAACATTTTTGGCTCCAAAATGCCACAGTGGCTTGGAGAAGTAACATCGATAGGGTGTATGGGCACATTAGGCTCCGGAACAGAATGGGACGGATCCGAAAGTAATTTTGCCAGCACCAAAGTCTGAAGCAGTCTGCGCACCACTCTCTCAATGTCCTCATCAGAAAGGCTCCTGGAGGATAGATTGAAGGACCTAGATCTTTGAAAGATAGGTGACCTAAGAGTCGGGGAGACCGGTCAGAGTTCAGCTGACTGGCTCTGAGACACAGGCTCAGTTATCGGCTCCAAAACTCCTGGAGCCGAAACTGATGGATCCACAACAGAAACCTCTGTTGGTCCCGAGACCAGTGGAGCCAGCGAGGATGTAGTAATTTTGTCTGGCAGCTCCGACAAGACAGAATGAGTGGGAGACCGCCTTTTTGTAGATTTGGTTTTGTCTTTCTTAAAGGATGGAGATTTACAGCTGGAGGATGAAGAAGTCAACTCCTCCTCAAAAGAATGCTTCAATAGTCCTTTCAAGATAGGTTTGTTCTTTCTCTCTTGAAGAACACAGGGACTAAAGGCATGACAGAACAGGCAAGACTCTTGGAGGTGAATGGCACTCAAACAGTACATACATAGATTGTGCCCATCCGTTAAGGACATTTTCTGGGCACATTTTGTACATTTTTTGAAGCCTGAAGGCTTGTGATCCTTAGTATGATGCAATAAACAACTAAAGATAACAATGCACGAGAACTATCTCTAAACATTTAGTCAAACAGGCAGACAGAGGACTAGGTCCTCTACCTTAAACGGGCCTATCTCTAAGAGATAAACAAGGAAATAACTCGAGGAATAGGTCCTCTAACTTAAACGGGCCTAGCCCTGGGAGAAAGACAAACAGAACTGAGGACTAGGTCCTCTAACTTAAATGGGCCTAGCCCTAGGTGAAAGAGAAAAAGGAACAAGAACAAATACAATTAGCACAGCAAGCAAAAGAGATGCAGGGATACAAGAAGGCCAACGGAAGAACGGCCAATCAAAGCACAAACAGTACACACAGTAAACAATGCAGCAAATTGTCTAAGACAGACACGGAAAGTGATAACACACTAAACTATAGAATATAGTTATATTTAGTCAGCAAATAACTAGAAAAAATGTACTGACAGTTTTCACAGCCACGGCCAAGAAGAAGCACATCTGAGCTCAATGAGCAGCAAACGAGATCTGGGTTACATTAGCGGTGCATTATGGGATATCTCCTAGCCACGAGCCAACCAGAAGTTTTTGAGCTAGAGAATGGCCTAGTCGGAGCCGAGGTTCGTCTTCAATCCCAAGTGCAAGAATGAAGGCGAGATAGGACTACAGAACATGTAACGTTTTCTTATAATAGGTTTTTGAACCTTAAAGAGTTGTTAAATATGGCTAAACCACAGCTAGGTGAGGGGCGGAGGTGTTGTTTTCCCTGTGGTAGGTGCAAAGTTTGTAGTAGGCTGAAGAATTTAAATGGATTGAAGATTAATATCAGAAAATACACAGCCATGAACAATTTTTGTAGTACAGCATGTAGGGTGGTCTATATCATAGGTTGTGGGTGCACACCCACAAAATGGCATACAAGGCAAACAAAGAGAATGGCTAAGAATCATATGTTAGAACATTTAGGGGACATCAGAAATAGGAGGTCGGAAAATCCAGTGGCACATCATTTCCACATGGCCCATGGTGGCTCTGATGCCAGTTTATCCTTTTGTATTCTGGCCAAGTCCTTTTTTAGACAGGGAGATGACTACCTTAGTAAGTTATTACAATTGGAAACCAAATTTATAATTAATTTTGGCACCCTTCATCCTAAGGGTTTGAACCAAGAAGTAAATACCTATTCAATTTAATGGTTCGCATAATTTGTTGGAAACGCTGTGTAACCTATGGAGTGTTTGTTGTGGGCTAACACTTTGTTATTTATATTATTGGGGGGAGTGTTCTCTTGATCAAAGTAATTTAGCAATTATGTAATTAAGATGGATATAAGAACATGATGGTATGATATGAAACTTCATTCCCTTGAAGGCATTCAGCCGAGGTACCAGGGAGCACCATTAAATTTTTCCACACTATCGTGGGACTCCAGTGTGTTTTACTTCTGGAATATTTTTTGCCTCAGCATATTTTCAGTTTCATGTTTTTTCATACTGTGGTTACACTTTCATTGTGTTTATCATTTACCAGAGATACCAGTTTACTGCTAAAACAAAGAGATAAAGCATGGGACTCTTGGCGTCAAAATAAAACTCAGACTAATACACAGGCATACCAGGATCTAAGAAATGAAGCCAAAAAAACAAATTAGGACAGACAAAAGGAGCCACTATGTAGGCAATCAAACCAAACACAAAAATAACCCACAAAAATTCTGGGCTTCCATTAATAAAATCCTAGAACCAGGAAAGACCAGTACTCCGCCCCCTAACATTGACACCACCACCAATAATACTGCCACACAATTCAACAAACACTTCATCAAATCCATCCTATCCCTCACCAATAATAGTCCAAACTTGTCTTCCGTACCAGCAGACCAAAACCTCTTCTCCTTACAGCCTGTTCCAACTAGCACAATTTATAAATATCTCAACAGGCTTAAGTCCACAACCCTGGCTGCTGACAAATTACCTGCAGAATACCTAAAGATCACAGCTAAAACCATCTCTTATCCAGTCTCCATGTTCACTAATCACTCTTTATCAAAGCAATGCGTGGGGTCCGAATGGAGAGATGAAATGTCAGCAAGCAAAGGAGAGTAGTAGTGCTGAAATTAAATTCATCCTCAAGTCTTGGTGCGTACCTTCTCGAGGTGGACTCTGTTTTCACAAAATCTCACCAAGGCGACACCGATATATAGACTATATTTATATAGCATATATCATGGACAGAAGTAGGTCAAAATCCTAAAAAAGATAGCTGGGTGCACAACACCCAGGATAAAAAAGTGCCCAATCCTGGTAGGCACACTGGTGCCAGGACTGGAAAAGATGACAGTGTTGAATCCTCAAAATACGGAAACATTCCTGCAATAGGACTAGGCCAGGCCTAGGGGGAGGATGGCCCCCCTGTTGTAGAAGGAAGTAGCAGTCCACAAAAATCACAAAAACTGATAGGCCAAAGAAGAGCCATAAGGACAATAAAGTGGACTATTGAGGATAAGAAAGAAATTATGTATTGTTACTATTATGCAAAAAGGCCAGAATTTCCAGACACAAGCTATACAAAATGATTAAAAGAGAAATTAGAGGAAAGAAAAATACTTCCACAAGAAAAACTGTCAGAAGCTTCAAATGAAAATTTGTGTTCACTAATACAACAGATGTGTGATAAACAGTACACAGATTAAGAAACCTTGCTCTATCTGGAAAAAGAGGCATCTGAGGAAGTGTGAAAATATAAACAACAAAACCAAGAGATATTTGAAAAGTATAAAAAAGAAATATGGACAAGGGAAAGAAAGAGAGATTTGATATGGTGCAATATTTATGCAAGGAGAAAGCCAAATTAATCAATGCAAAGAAGACAGCCCCAAAGATATTTGAAGTGAAATACAGGCAAAGGCATCCGGATATGGAAACTTTCGCAATAAAAAAATAATATCACAAAGACGGAACGTAGAAAAGAAGATCAGTAAAGTAGAAGTTAAAAAATAGAATTTGAAGTTATGGAGTGCCTGCGATGTAGAAGGTCAGGTTACATCACAGCAGGATGGAGTGAGTCCCCAAAGCAGGGAGAAACAGGAAGATCAAGAAACATCTGAAGAAGAAATACGGACATGGGAAAGAAAAAGATTTAATATGGTGTAATATTTATGCAAGGGAGAAAACAAAACTAACCAATACGAAAAGAGCAGCACCAAAGATATTTTAAGAGAAATACAGACAAAGGAATCCATACATAGAAAACTTAACAATACAAAAAATAAGAAGACAAAGGAAAAGTACAAAAGGAGATTAGCAATGGAGAAGTTAAAGAAATAGAAACTCAGGCCATGGAGAACTGCAAAGTGAAGGATTTAGAGTAGAAAATCTAATGCAGAAAGCACCACAACAGGATACAGTACAGAGTAATGGATATCCAAATTAAAAGGAAACCAGTGGAACAGGAAACAATTGGTCAGGTGCCATATGAAGATAATTTGGAGCCTTCCACAGGAAACCAGTATAAACATTCACTTGAAGCTAGACAGCAAGGGAAGGAACAGAAAACTGTGGAAACTCTGATGCAGTCAATGTTGAGGAGTGATAAGCCAGTGTGAGTTCCCATATGCTGGAGCAATGGATGGCACAGGATGAAACTGATGAGACTGTGTCACAGGAAGATGCTATAGAACCTTCTACAGAATGCCTGCAGGAATTGGAAATCAAGGGAAGTGCCCTCAGTTTGGAAGAAAATGAGCTAAGAGAAGAATTGCTTGATTTAATAGACATGGACAGATATATCAAGATCAATGAAAGAAATAGACTGCAGAAGGTTAATAAAACCCCAAAAGTCAGAAGTTTGATAAAACAAATGAACACAGTAATTAGGACTGTCCATAGAGATCCATGTGATACAAAAGAAGTAAACAGGATATATTATTGTGCTGCTAAATTAATAACTGATAAAGGTCTACTACAAGAACACAGGAAGTGAGGGAAAGGAAGGGGAGAAATCAAATACCATCATGGAAACATCGAATAGAGAAAATTATAATGCAATTAAGACAAGAAGTGTCACTGTTAGAAGACTATATAAGAGAGAATGCAGCAATAAAAATACTAAGAAAGACAGATGTGATAAAAGCAATGCCCAATATTAGAACAGACTAGGATCTATCGTGCACTATCGCAAATAAACTAAATACTTCAGAACAGGCTGAAAAACGTAAAAGATACGAAGATAAATATAAAGGAAAAGTGCAAAATAAGCAATTTATTGATGACCCAAAAAGGTTTTATAGAGAACTGGGAAATAAGGTAAAAGGAATTGAAAGACCAGCAAAAAAAGAAGAAACAGATGCATTTTGGAGAAGTATCTATGAAGATCCTGTAGAACATAACAAAGATGCTAACTGGATAGAAGACGTAAACAAAAGAATAAAAAGTTTAAAGGTACATGATATGAAATGGGATGAAGCTAGAGAGATTGAAACAAAGTTAAGAAAAGCCTCTAATTGGAAAACCCCAGGCCCAGATGCAGTACCTAACTTCTGGTTAAAAGTCTTAACATCTTTGCACAAAGATTTAGCCATGAGTAAGAACTATTTATATGTGCACCCAGAACAGACACCAACCTGGCTAACAACAGGAAAAGCAATGCTCCTAGGGAACCTGCAAGCTACCCTAAAAATTATAGGCCAATAAGCTGCCTTCTGACTATGTATAAACTATACATGGGAAATGATGCCAACAGAGTTTATAATCACTTAGAAAAAAACTCAATTATAGCAAAAGAACAAAAGAGTAATAAAAGAAAGTCATATGGAACAAAGGATCATTTGTTGCGAAATAAAGTCATAGTGGAGAACTGTAAAAAGGGGAAGACTCTAAATATGCATGGACTGACTACAAAAATATAGTATCCCTCATTCATGGATAATGAGTACTTACAAATGTACAAGATACACCCCACACTGATCGACTACATTACAGTGACCATGAAACAGTGGAAGACCACTCTTCAATTAAGCCTTGATAAAGGACAAATTGTTATCCCAGGGATAAAAATTCAAAGGGGGATATTCCAAAGTGAGACTCTGTCACAGTTACTATTCTGCCTTGCCCTTAATCCATTACGCGGTTTACTCAACAGCTTAGGCCATGGCTATAATCTGGCTTCTGGAAAACAACAAAGTGTAAAGACTTCTCACCTTCTCTTTCATGATGATTTAAAACTCTACAGCTCATTAGATGAGGAACTGAGAGCACAACTGCAAGTTGTCAAAACTTTTTCAGATGATATAAAAATGCCATTTGGCAATGTGCAAAAGCAGCCTTTAAAGCAGGAAAACTGCAATGCCAGAAGAATATCAGTTTGGGACAAGAAGTGATATAAAAAAACTTGAGCAAGAAAGAGTGTATAAATATTTGGGAACTGATGAAGGATCAACAATAAAACATGAATAAATGCAAATAAAACTCAGTAAGGAATACTTCAGAAGACAAATGAATCCTGAAAACAGCAATGACATCTAGGAACAAAATCCAAGCTAGAAACCAACTTGTTTTCCTGTCCTAATTTACAGTTCTGGAGTGACTGACTGGCCCCAATACGTGTTGGATAGATTAGATAGGAAAACAAGAAGGATGCTTTATGTTCACCAAATGATTTATAAAAATCAGTGCATACCAAGATTATATATTCCCCGTTCCGAAGGAGGGATGGGCCTCCTCGAAACTGAATATATGTAAAGATCTGCAATCGTAGGACTCCACACATATCTGCTGACCATACAAGATCCAAATGTAGTGAAAGTTTTGAAACACGAGGAGAATAAATCTAAGATGACTTCTCTGCTTAATCTAGCAGAAGCTTATCGGCTTCAAGCAGGAATGGAAATCAAACCAGAAGTAGATAAAAATCAGGCAGCAACTGAATGTGCCAAAAAAACAAACAAAAAAAGAATAGAAGGTGAAGGATCAGATGAGAAGGCAAGAAATGTGGAAAGAGCATAAATATAGTTGCAAGTATAGAAAACTTCTGGAAGAACCTCATGTTGATCAGGAACAAACAAAGGAATGGTTAAGGAGAGGTGAATTCAAACCAAGAGATTAAAGGTTAATACTGGGGTCCCAAGATAGTGAACTGCATACACACTGGTTTATAAAGTCCACTGAACATGTGGGAGAAACAGACAAATGTAGATTTTGTAAAATTGAAATGGAAACAGTTGCACACCTCATTGCTCATTGCGACATACTAATGGCAGAAGGACTGTATACTGAAAGGCATAATAATGTGGCGAGACTGTTGCACTGGGGATTGTGCAAACATTATGGTACTGAAGTGGCCGAAAAACACTGGAAATATGAGCCACAAAGCATCATAGAAAATGATGAAGTCTACATCACATGGGATCATCCATTACCGACAGTTCAAAAAATAGATGCTAGAAAACTGGATATTGTGGTCCAAGAAAAGAAGACAAGAGTAGCATTAATCATTGAAACTGCCACACCCAGTGACTACAGTGTCTTACGTACAGAGATTCACAAAGTCATAAAATATCAGGATCTGCAGGCAGAAATGAGGACAATGTGGAAGAAAGATACCCAGACAGTTCCAATAGTAGTAGGAGCCAACGGGTCTTATAAAAAAGAATTTACAATTGTATTTAGATATGTTACCAATACATGTAACTCATGTAACTCCATACGAACTGCAGGAGGAGTCATTACTGGGCACATTGCAGGTGCTGCAGAGAGCATTACTGGCTGATATCAAAGACTGAAACAATACTAATTTCATGAACTTTAATCATAGTTTAACTTAGAAATGGGGTCCATTCCAGTCATGATATTAGAAAAGTACAGTTGTGTACACTTACCATAAATGTAGATGTTCAAGTGTATTCACTGTTGCAGTCATTGCATTTGGGTAATCTAATGGCAGGTTGCCCTCAGCTGGCCTGAATAACAAAGTCTTGGGTCCTGCGTCGGTTGCGGTCTCTTCTGCCATGACGTCAGGTCGTCAGGGGTATAAAACATGCAGCCGACGCCATTGTAATCAGTTTTTCTTGCCCCAGATGTCAGGTGCCCCCCAAATGGGGAGCAATATATATATATATATATATATATATATATATATATATATATATATATATATATATATATATATATATAAATGTATACATATAAATATACATGTAATTTAGAACACAAAAAATATACCTCCAACTAAAAGCAAATACACCAAAAAGGCTTTTGAGCATAGTAAAAGAAAGAAGAGGTATAATAAGAGAGAAAAAGGGGGCTAGCAGGTGGGTAACCCGGCCTGCAACAGTGAATACACTCGGACATCTACATTTATGGTAAGTGTACACAACTGTACTATGTTCTTCGTGTTTCACTGCTGCAGGCATTACATTTGGGTAGAATCCCAAAGCTATGGCTGGGAGGATGGAATTATACAGCATTAGGAGCAGCTATAAGGCCCTGCAGGACAGCAGTGGCAAAGCATGCTCTGGATTTAGAGAAGAGAAGTAAATGGTAATGTTTGGTGAATGTATGAATTGAGCTCCAAGTAGCTGCTTCTAGAATGTCTCTGGTAGGAACTCCTCTGAGAAAAGCTGCAGAAGTAGATGCAGCCCTGGTGGAATGGGATCTGATCCCCTTGGGGACAGGTTTACCATAGTGCATGTAGCAGAAACAAATACAATGGCTTATCCATTTTGAAACAGTCTGCGTTGCAATAGCCTTTCCCTCTGTCCCTGCAGCAAATGCCACCAGTAATTGCTCAGATTTTCTTAGAGATTTTGTCCTGTTTAAGTAGAATCTTAGTTGTCTGTGTACATCCAATGAATGCAGAATCCACTCCCCCTTGTTCTGTGGATTTGGGAAAAAAGTTGGCAGATGAATGGTCTGATTAACAGCCACACTGGATACCACCTTTGGAATAAAGGATGGATTGGTCCTGAGGGCCACCCTGTCCGGATAAAAGATAATGAAAGGCTCCACTGCCATGAGGGCCTGTAGTTCTGAAATCCTTCTAGCTGAAGTGACTGCTAAAGCTGTCTTCAAAGAGAGAAATTTTATGTCTGCACTATCAGCTGGTTCAAAAGGAGGTAGAGTGAGTTTTTCCAGCACAAAGTTGAGGTCCCATGCAGGAGTTTGTGTTCTCCTGGGAGGTCTTAAAGAAAAGAGAGGAGGCTCTGTGTTGTAATGAGCCGAAATGGCAGAGGCATGGATTTTTATAGAAGAAAAAGATAGGCCCTTATGAAGCATCTCAGTTAAACATTGCAGAATCTGAGGAATATTGGGCATTGCTGTGTTTATTCCTTGAGCTTGGTTCCAGGCACAGAATCTTTTCCATTTATCAGCATACGATTTTCTAGTACTAGGCCTTCTTGCCTCCAAAATGACATCCATCACAGGTTTACTGAGAGATGTGACTGGTGAAATTAGTTGATTAGCCATACCGCAAGATTCAAAGTTTGGAGCGGAGTGTGCAGAGTTTGATAGTTCTGCTGAGACAGGAGATAAGGTGTCTGAGGCAGTTACCACGGAGGAAGGTGTGACATATTGCGTACGAGTGGGTACCAGTGTTGGCGAGGCCAGTCTGGAGCAATCAGAATCATTTTCGGTTTTTCCCATCTGACTTTTAGTAAAACCTTGGAGAGCAGTGGCAGAGGGGGAAAGGCATAGACTGATAGGATAGAGCATCCACTTTCCAAGCTTTTTTGCGATGAATTCTTGTGCAGAATTTGTCCAACTGACAGTTTTGGGGAGAGGCAAAAAGATCTATGCCCGGGCTCCCCCATTTCTGTGTCAACATGCTGAAGATTCGTGGATCCACTTTTGGTAAGTCAAGGCTGTGTTCCACAAGGCCATGGCTAGTCTGCAAAGGGGATAGGAGTGGGTGCCCCCCCTGCTTGTTTATGTACCACATAACTGTGGTGTTGTCCTTCTTTATCAGTAGTTGTCCTGGATGATGAAAGTCCTTGAAGGCTGTCAGAGCATTCTGTACAGCTAGCATTTCTTTCTGGTTGATATGTAGGTGCATGTAATTTGGGCTCCATTTGCTCTGAATGCATCTCCCTGCCAGATGGGCCCCCAAAGCATAATCTGATGCGTCTGCAGTCAGGGTTTGGGTGGCAGGGGGTGGAATGAATGACAGTCCCTTGTTTTGGTGACAGGCCACTGCCCACCATAGGAACTCCTGCTGCAGGCAAGGAATGATAGGAATCATTGTTTCCAGACTGTGACAATGTTGACGCCATTAGTGTTTTAGGTACCATCGAAGTTTCCTCATATGCAGTCTTGCATATGGAATTAACAGGATGCAGGAAGCCATGAACCCCAAGGCCTGCAGAATTTCTCTTGCAGATAACTGGGTTTTTGTGGCCATTTGTTTGAGGTATGTTATCAACTAAATTTGTTTGTCTGGCGTGAGGTAAGCCATCTGGGCAGTTGTATTCAAGCTTGCACCCAGGAATGCAATTATTTGAGAGGGGTACCAGTTGTGATTTCTTTTTGTTTATGGTGTACCCCAGGTATGTTAGAAGCCTTTTTACAAACGCCAGATACTGTGTCCTTGTTTTCTGCCTGAATTAGACAATCGTCCAGATAAGGATAAATATGAATATTTCTTTGTCTGCAAAATGCAATTACTGGTGTCAGGCACTTTGTGAAGACCCTGTGCGCAGTAGATAAGCCAAAGGGCAGTGCAGAGAACTGGTAATGCAAATAGCCTGCTTTGAAGCGGAGGTATCTTCTGCAAGATTCCCTGATTGTGATATGCAGGTAAGCCTCCTTTAAGTCTAGAGTTACCAACCAGGCATCCTTGGCCAGCATAGGCAGTAACTGTTGTAGAGTCAGCATCTTGAATTTTGGAATGTCCAGGAAAGTATTTAGAATGGATAAGTCCAGAATTGGATGCCATGATTTGTGTTTTCTGGATACCAGGAAAGGTCTTGAATAAAAACCTTGTCCTTTTTCCTTTTCTGGTACTGGTTGAATAGCCCCCATATCCATGAGGGACATTACTTGTTTATGGGCCTCTGCCCACTGATTTGGAGGCAGATCTGGCCATCCGTTTGGAATTGTCAATGTGTGGAAATGAAATCTGTATCCATGGGATACTATATTTAAAACCCACTTGTCCTGGGTAATTAGATGCCAATTTTGTGCATGAAGTGCTAGTTTCCCCCCCAAAGGGGCTGCCAGAAGATAAGTGCTTGGAAATGGCAGAGGAAAGTCATTGAGACTGTTTACCGTAGGGGGCTGCCTTGCTATTTCCAGATTTGGAGGTGGAGGCACCCCATTGTTTTGTTCTGTAAGTTCCTTGTGACTGAAACCTGGAGCCTTTGCAGTGTCTGGGTTTGACCTGAGCAGCTCTGTTGGATACTGGAAAAGACCAATTCTTAGTAGGCCAGTGCCTACTGAACCTGGGTGGCTGCACTTGTAGGAAATCTTTTACAGTTTGCATAGATTTAGCTTTGTCTTCTATCTTTTTCAAAACTTCTTCTGCCTTATTACCAGATAGACTGTCCTGTTGTAAAGGGGCATCCAACAATTTTGCTTTAACATGATCAGGCAGATTTTGCTCCTTGAGCCAAGCATGCCTTCTTATCACAGATCCAGTTATGGCAGCCCTGCAAGAGGCCTCCAAGGAATCAAAACCACATTACAAAGTATGCTTACCAACTTGTTCAGCTGAATGCAATAAATCCTGTAACTCTTTATTTTCCACACAGTCAGAAATCAACATCATTTTCTGTTTCAGTAAGCCCATGACATGCTGTTGATATTTAAGCATATGAAATTGACAGTTTAAAGCCCTGATTGCCAGGGTTGCAGACGTGTAAACCTTCTTACCCCATCTATCCAGCGCCCTGGAGTCTCTATCAGAAGGGGTAGGATTTTTAGCAGTAGAAGCCTTAACACCCTTGGGACCTTGAGAAATTGTTTCAGGGTCAGCAGTAGAGTTTTTAAAAAGAAACTTGTGGGAGTCAGGAACTCTGTAATATCTGTCTGGCTTACTAGGAGCCGGAGGCAGGGAATCAGGAGCCATGCTGGATTCTGAGAAAACATCATCAACAATGTCTAAAACTGGAGGTATAGCCAAAGGCCTATGCTGAGGAAGAAGAAGGAAATCCCTAAGCCTCTTTTTGGATTCTAAGAAATCCTGACTCTCCCAATGAAAATGTTCCCTTAAGGCATGCAAAGTTTCTCCAAAAGAAAAATCCTCAGGAGGAGAAGCAGAAGGGATGGATTCTTCTGCATCAGAGTCCTCATAAGGTGGAATAGAAAATTCCTGACCAGAACAGGAATCAGAAGAAATGGAAACCTGATCTGAAGACTCATAATCAGTGCCTTGCCTAGGCCTCTTAGCAGGAGGGGGTTGGGAACCCCTGATCAAGGTAATTAAATCCTCAACCATTTTGATCACTTGTTTTTTAGGCATAGGGGCCTGAACACGTGGCACAGGAGTCAGTTTTTTAGACATAGAAGTTGGTTTTGGCCTTGTTTTTGATGGTGGCATTGGTTTAATATACAAATCTTTAAGCCTGAAAACACCGTCAGAAGGCGGTGCCTGCTCAGCGGCTCCGGACCCATCTAAGGGAGAGACATCCGCGGGTTCAATACTTGAAGTATCTCACGGCATACCGGACTCCGAATGCGTCTCGGTAGAGGCCTGTGAATCAAAAGTAGCGGGCATCAGGGGCTGCTAAAGTGCCTTACTGAGTACCGGCGACTGGCTTAGGAGAAGCTTTGTTGTCGGTTTTAGACCTCGACAGTCTGTCTCTGTCTTTTTCTTTGAGTTTTTTGTGAATTCCGGTAGTCTGATTGCTAACAGATGACATTTCTGGATAGCTAAATCTTGAGCCAAAATATTTAGAAGCAAAAATATACCGATGCTTAATAATGCATTGGTTAAATTTAGCACAAAACCGACAGCAAGGCACGTTGTGGTCAGGGCCTAGGCAAGGAATACAGTACAAATGAAAATCCTTATGAGGTATTTGCTTCCCAGAAGAAATACAATTATTAACTTTTACTGACATCAGTAAGGAGCAAGAAAAAGTTTCCCCAACGGGGTACTTAGCTTTAGTTTGAAGACTTCGGTTCTGAAACTCGAAAATGAAAATTTCAGGAGTCGGCCGTCCAGCACTTGCGAACTGCTTCTGCTTCAGGCACCGCATGGCAAGAAAGACTGGTTAAAATGGTGACGGCTGCATGTTTTATACCCCTGACGACCTGACGTCATGGAAGAAGAGACAGCAACCGACGCAGGACCCAAGACTGTTATTCAGGCCGACTGAGGGCAACCTGCCAGCAGATTACCCAAATGTAATGGCTGCAACAGTGAAACACGAAGAACATCCCAAAATAATTGGAGAAATTAAAAAAGAGAGGAGCAACGCGTTCCTTCTCTGTTTTGTTTTTGCAAATAATACCACTCCACAAAGGAGGTAACTCTGTGGAACTATCTAATTACCGTCCAATTGCCACTGTATCCCCCTTATCTAAAATCCTTGAAAAATGTATGCATTCTCAAATAATGCAACATCTCCTCACTAATAAACTGCTAACCAACACCCAGCACTTACTCCACCCCAATCACAGTACTACCGAAAGCCCTTATTAGCTTTACCAACAGAGTAAACTAGCATCAAAACAATGGTAACCTAGTGTACACTGTATTCCTAGATCCCTTCAATACTGTCTCCCATCCCAAACTCCTTTCTGCTCTCTCCAATCTTAACCTCAGCCACTCCACACTAGGGTGGTTTCAAGACTACCTAACCATCTGCCAACAAGCAGTTAAATGGCAAAACTCCTAATCTCCCCTCCTACCTGTCACCCTAGGGGTCCCCTGAGGATACATTCTTGGACCTCTTTTTTCAAACATATTCATCAACCAACTAAACAAAGCTATCTGGCACACCACTCTAGTCCAGTACGCTGATGACTCCACTCTAATCTGCTCTGCCCCATTACTCCCTCAACTCCAGAAAAGTACAGTTTTGTACCTACCATAAATGTAGATGTTCGAAGATCCACATTGCTGCAGTCCTAACACTTGGGTAGTCCGCTGTCCCAGTCGGCCCGAATACCAAAGTATAAGGCTGACGTCGGTCAGGGCGCATTAGTCTGACGCCAGGACGTCAGGGTACAAATGCGCATGACCGACGTCATATCCTCAGTCTTTTCTTGCCCCAGATGTCAGAAGACCCTAAAAAGATAAGGCCAAAAAACACCAAACACTCCTGTACCAAATATATATATACAATATATACAATTTACAAAAGTACAACCCCACCCACACAACCACCCCTAAACACAGAGGGGAAGGAGGGAGATTGGACTGCAGCAATGTGGATCTTCGAACATCTACATTTATGGTAGGTACAAAACTGTACTATGTTCTTCATCCCACATTGCTGCAGTCCTAACACTTGGGTAGAATCCCAAAGCAGAGGTAAGGGAGGCTGGCAAATCATAAAGAAGCTGGAGCTGACAACATGCCCTGCAAAATAGCCGTGGCAAAACCAGCCCTAGATTTAGAGTAGAGAGGAAGGTGGTAATGCTTAGAGAAAGTATGCACTGAACTCCAAGTAGCTGCCTCCAAAATTTCCTTAGTTGCCACCCCCCTTAGAAATGCTGTTGAAGTGGCAGTAGCCCTAGTGGAATGAGGCCTAATCCCAGCTGGAATCTCCTTGCCATGATGGGAATAACAAAATGCAATGCAAAACCCAATCCACTTAGAAATAGTTTGTTTTGACACAGGCTTGCCCTGAGAACTCAAAGCAAAAGAAACAAACAACTGCTGAGACTGCCTAAAATCCTTAGTCCTGCTTAAATAATAACGCAACTGCCTGTGTACATCTAAAGTGTGCAAAATCTTTTCTCCCTTATTTTGGGGATCAGCATAAAAAGTGGGCAAATGAATAGTTTGGTTTAAAGCCACACTAGAGACCACCTTAGGCATAAAGGAAGGATTAGTGCGTAATGATACCCTATCCTTATGGAAAATCAAAAAGGCTCAACCGCCATAAGGGCCTGCAATTCAGAAACCCTTCTTGCAGAAGTAATGGCCAACAAAAAGCAGTCTTCCATGACAAGTATTTCAATTCAGCAGTAGCCGAGGCTCAAAAGGTTGTAGAGTAAGTTTCTCCAACACAAAATTGAGGTCCCAAGCAGGAGTAGGAGCTCTACGGGGGTCTTATATTCTTTGCCCCTCTAAGAAATTGCTTAAACAAAGGATGAGAAAACAATGGTGGGTCACAATCATAGTGAGCTGAAATTGCTGCAGCATGAATCTTAATGGAAGAGAAAGACAAACCTTTGTCCAATAATTCAGTAAGATATTGAAGAGCCACACTCAAATTAGGCTCAGAAACCTCCAAATCCTTTGCTGCACTCCAAAATAAAAATCTCTTCCATTTGTCTGCATACACTTTCCTTGTACTAGGTCTCCTGGCTTCCATAATCACATTCAAAACTTGTTGAGGAAGTTGAGACCTGCTGTGGTTCAAAACAGAATATGCCAGGCTGTTAGATGAAGAGAGTGAAGCTTGACATTGAGTAGATGACCGTCCTCTGAGACAATAGGTGTGGAATCAAAGGTAAAGGCCATGGAGGCTTCCTTACCAGATTCCTCAGTAATGGGTACCAGTGTTGTCGAGGCCAATCTGGAGCTATTAAAATCATCCTTGGCTTGTCTTGTCTGACCTTTAGGAGTACCTTTGGGAGGAGAGGCAGAGGCGGAAAGGCATACACATGAAGATTTTTCCAACTGAAAGAAAGAGCATCCACCTTCCAAGCTGTGTGATGAAACCTTTTCGCAAAACTTTGGCAGCTGGTGGTTTAGTGGAGAAGCGAACAGATCTATGTCTGGAGTTCCCCATGACACTGTCAATTTTCAAATACATGAAGATCCAGTTTCCACTCGTGGGGATCCATGATTTGCCTGCTTAACACATCTGCTAAGGAGTTCTGTGCTCCGGCAGAAACCTTGCCTGAAGATTTAGTTGCAAGCTGAGCGCAGTCTCCCACAAAATCATTGCTTGCCTGCATAGAGGATAAGAATGTGTTCCCCTTGTTTGTTGATGTACCACATGACAGTTGTGTTGTCTGTTAGAATCAACACCTGCCCTGGAAGAAGTAACTCCTTGAAAGCCAGTAATGCAAACTGGACTGCCAACATCTCCTTCATGTTGATATGTAGATGCTGTAGTCTGGCAGGCCACTTGTCTTGTATCCACTTTCCATTCAGATGAGCTCCCAAGCTATGTCTGAGGCATCTGTCGTTAGAATCTGACTCGCCTCTGGCGGGTCACAGAGAGTCCCTTGTTTAGGTGACATTCCTGAGCCCACCACAAAAGTCCTTTTGAATGCAAGGTATTATTTGAATGACAGTGTCCAAATCCTGGCAGTGCTGTGTCCATACATTTTTGAGATACCATTGCAGCTTCCTCATATGCAGTTTGGCATTGGGAAGCACCAGAATACAAGATGCCATGAACCCTAAGGCTTGAAGGACTGTCCTTGCAGTCAGCCGGACTGAAGAGATAGTTGATGGAAGTAAAGTGAAAGATTCTTTTGTTTGTCCGGGGTCAAAAGGCCATCTGGGTTGCTGTATTCAGTCTCACACCCAGAAAGCACATGTCTTGAGAGGGTACTAGACTGGACTTTATTTCGTTCACAGAATACCCCAGGCATCTTAGCACTGCTATCACATATTCCAAATGCTGAAAAAGGTCTTCCTTTTCTTGAGCCAGAATCAGGCAGTCGTCCAAGTAAGGATAGATTTGTATTCCTTTTAGCCTGAAGTAAGCTATCACTGGAGCCAGAACTTTTGTGAATACTCTGGGTGCAGTAGATAAGCCAAAGGGCAATGCAGAGAACTGATAATGGGAATTCCCAGCTCGAAAACGCAGATACTTCCTGCAACTTAGTCTGATAGGCACATGAAGGTAAGCCTCCTTGAGATCTAAAGTTACCATCCAATGATCTTTTCCCAGCAGAGGTAAAAGCTGTTGCAACGTCAACATCTTGAACTTGCAATGTCCAGATAAGTGTTGAGGATAGACAAATCCAAAATTGGTCTCCACGTGTTCCCCTTTTTTGGTACTAGGAACAGGCGAGAATAAAATCCTAGGCCCCTTTCTGGCATAGGAACCGGCTGAATGGCCCCTATTTGGAGTAACAGAGAAATTTGCTTGTGAGCCTCTTTTCTTTGTAGAGGAGGAATGTCTGGCATGCCTTTGAAAGGAGGCAAGGTATGGAAATAAAACCTGTAACCGTGGTGAATGATATCCAATACCCATCTGTCTTGGGTAATTAAACTCCAATTTTCTTTGAAAAGTGCCAGCCTTCCTCCCAAAGGTGCTGCCAGACGAGAAGGCTCTGGCAGCTGAAAAGGCAGGTCATTGGGTCTGTTTACGAAAGGACTGACCCCTGCCCTCACCAGAAGACTGAGCAGGTGAACTCACTGTTCTAGGCCTAAAAGAACCTTGAGCTCTGCCCCTGCCACGTCTAGACCTACCCCTAGACTGGGAATCATAAGAAGGATATGTCCACCCCTTAGTAGGCCAATTTCTACTAAACTTCGGAGGTTGAACCTGCAAAAAATCTTTAACAGTCTGCATAGACTTAGCCTTGTCCTCCATTTTCTTTAAAACTGCTTCCACAGGCGAACCAAACAACACATCAGATTGTAACGGAGCATCTAAAATCCTTGTCTTAACATGCTCAGCCAAATTCTGATCCCTCAACCAGGCGTGCCTAAGAACAGAGCCAGTGGCAGCCACCCTCGAAGAGGCCTGTACAGCATCAAAACCACATTGCAAAGAATGCTTACCCACCTGTTCAGAAACATGAACTAAATCCTGCAACTCTTTACACTCAATACCTTCCGCCAGAGCATCCACCTTAGACTTCAACTGTGAAAGGAGATAATTTTGGTATTTTAACATGTGGAACTGGCAATTCAAAGCCCTCATGGCTAAAGTGGAAGAAGTATACACCTTCTTTCCCCATCTATCCAAAGCCCTTGCCTCTTTATCAGGAGGAACAGGATTTTTAACAACAGAAGC
This sequence comes from Protopterus annectens, assembly GCF_019279795.1. Taxonomy (NCBI): domain Eukaryota; kingdom Metazoa; phylum Chordata; order Ceratodontiformes; family Protopteridae; genus Protopterus; species Protopterus annectens. The sequence goes on along the minus strand of NC_056731.1, from coordinate 1,886,556,850 downwards.
CTTAACACCTTTAGGCCCCTGAGAAACGGTTTCTGGGTCTGCCCTAGGACTCCTAAAAAGATACTTATGAGCTTCAGGTACCCTATAATACCTATCCGGTTTAACTGGAGCAGGAGGCAAAGAATCAGGGTTCAGGGAAGCCTCTGCAAAAACATCTTCCACCACATCCAGAACAGGAGGTATAGCCAAAGGCCTGTGCTGGGGTAAAAACAAAAATTCCCTTAGCCTTTTCCTGGAATCAGAGAAATCTTGACCTTCCCATTTAAAATGCTCCCTCATGGAATGAAGAGTCTCTGAAAAAGAAAAATCCTCAGGAGGAGAAGCCGAAGGAGTAGAATCATCTACATCAGAATCAGAATAAGGAGGATACTCCTGCAAGTCTTCAGCCGAAGACTCAGAAGCCTCCGAA
>NC_056731.1:1886486441-1886551441 GCF_019279795.1 Protopterus annectens | reverse complement strand
ATATATATATATATATATATATATATATATGTATAAAGTATATATACACACATACATACATGTATCCGTTCCTTGTGCCTGGTTCCAAGCACAGAATCTCTTCCATTTTCCAGCATAGGATTTTCTAGTACTAGGCCTTCTGGCTTCCAAAATGACATCCATCACAGCTTTGCTGAGAGGTGTGTTTTGTATGACTACATTATCTGCCATGCTGCCAGGTTTAAAGTCCTGAGCTGGCTGTGCAGGATCTGATTGTTTTGCTGGGACAGTAGATGTGGTACTTGAGGAAGGGTCCAAGCTGGGCATTGAGACAAGCTCCTTAATATTGGGTACCAGTGCTGGCGAGGCCAGTCTGGTGCAATCAGTATCATCTTTGGCTTCTCCTGTCTGACCTTTAGGAGTGCCTTGGGGAGGACAGGCAGAGGGGGAAAGGCATATACTGATAGGTTTTTCCAGCTGAAGGATAGGGCGTCCACTTTCCATGCTGGTCTGTGATAAATCCTTGTGCAGAATCTCTTTAGTTGGTAGTTGTGAGGGGAGGCAAATAGATCTATGTCTGGGCATCCCCATTTCCTTGTTATCATGTTGAAGACTTGTGGATCCAGCTGCCACTCATGGGGATCCATGAGGTTTCTGCTTAGTTCGTCTGCCAGAGTATTTTTCCTTCCTGGCAGGAATTGTGCCTGCAGATGTACTTGGAAAGTCAATGTTGTGTCCCACAAAGTCATGGCTGGTCTGCAAAGGGAGTAAGAATGTGTGCCCCCCTGCTTGTTTATATACCACATGACCGTGGTGTTGTCTGTCTTTATCAGTAGTTGTCCTGGTTGAAGTAGGTCCTTGAAGGCTGTCAGGGCATTTTGAACAGCTAGCAACTCTTTTTGATTGATATGTAGATGCATTTGGTTTGAGGTCCATGTTCCCTGAATGCATTTTCCTGCCATGTGGGCCCCCCAGGCATAATCTGACACATCCGTTGTTAGTGTTTGCTTGGCTGGGGGTAATGTGAATGGCTGTCCCTTGTTTTGATGACAAGCCTTTGCCCACCATTGAAACTCCTGTTGCAGGCAGGGAATGAGAGTAATTATAGTTTCCAGGCTGTGGCAATGTTGAGTCCAAACACTTTTTAGGTACCATTGAAGTTTCCTCATATGCAGTCTTGCATATGGAATTAGTAGGATGCAGGATGCCATGAAGCCCAAAGCCTGCAGAATTTTTCTTGCAGATAACTGGGCTTTTGTTGCCAACATGTTGAAGTAGGTAGTCAGTTGTCTTTGTTTGTCTGGTGTGAGATAAGCCATCTGGGCAGTTGTAAGCTTGCACCCAGGAATATTATCTCTTGAGAGGGTACGAGTTTTGATTTATTTTCGTTGACTGTGTACCCTAGGCATGTTAGAAGTTTTTTCACAAACGCCAGATGCTGTAGAAGGATGTCCTTGCTCTCTGCTTGAATTAGACAGTCGTCCAAGTAAGGATATATTTGTATTCCTCTTTGTCTGCAGAATGCGAATACTGGTGCCAGGAACTTTGTAAAGACCCTGGGTGCAGCAGATAAGCCAAAGGGCAGTGCAGAGAATTGGTAATGCATTTAGCCAGCCCTGAATCTGAGGTATCTTCTGCATATTTGTCTGATTGGGACATGCAGGTATGCCTCTTTTAGGTCTAAAGTTACAAGCCAAGCATTCTTGCCCAGCATGGGCAATAGCTGCTGTAAGGTCAACATTTTGAATTTTAGTATATCTAGGAATGTGTTCAGAATCGATAGGTCCAGTATCGGCCTCCAGGCCTTGTCCTTTCTGGGTACCAAGAACAGTCTTGAGTAAAATCCTTGTCCCCGCTCTTGCTCTGGCACTTGTTGAATGGCCCTCATGTCCATGAGGGATGAGACTTGTTTTTGTGCCTCTGCCCATTGATTTTTTGGCAGATCTGGTCAGCCGTTTGCCTTTGTCAGGGTATGGAAATGGAACTTGTAGCGCTGTGACACAATATTTAGAACCCAATTGTCCTGGGTTATAATGTGCCAATTTTGAGAAAAAAGAAGAGAAAAAAGGGAAGCGGTGACAGCAGCCAATGCAGGACCCAAGACTTTGGAATTCAGGCCGACTGAGGGCAACCTGCCAGCAGGATTACCCAAATGTAATGACTGCAACAGCGAAACATGAAGAACATCTAGCATCATCCATTTGTTCTAAAACTGAGAAATTAAATTTCTTAAACCCTGAACACTCTTTGCTATGTTTAGCTAAAGCATTAGGAATGTCGTATTCTTTGATGGCTTTAATGTGTTCCCTAATTCTAAACTTCTTAATACTTTTCCCAATGTAAAAATGATAATACTTGCATCACTTTGCAATGTAAACTATATTTTGACTAACAATTATAACTACTTTTGGCTTTGTACAATCGATTTAAATGTTTAGCGTGAGCTGCAGTAGCATTGCTACCAAATCTACACTGTTTACAATTACTGCAGGAAAAGGTGCCCCTTCTCCTGCAAGTCAGTCTTTTCTCTTGTACTAAGTCAAGCTCTAGTAACTGCTTGAGATGAGCTGTCTTTTTATAAACAATCTCTGGCATTTCACCAATAATCTTAACTAAAATCAGATTACCAGAAATGATTTTCCAGTTATCTAGAACTGCTTTTTTAATGGCTCCACTGTCTATGCTGATCGGATCTGGGAAAGTACAAGATTTTTCACTAAACCTAGCTACATTAATTCTAATAGAGGAGTTGTTCTTGAAAACTATTCCCTTCTTTAAAATAAGCAGAAATTTCAGTCAACGGCTGTCAGTGACTTCATTACAAATTTAAGTTGATCAGCTAGGTATCCCCTATCAACAAACATGTTGGTAATATTAAACACTTCTTTCAAAAAGATCTTATACGTTTTCCTTGACATACCTTAAATTTCATGAACTTAAGATGATGGCTCTGAAAATGTAAGTAGTTGTTTGTAAATGTGTTTTTTTTCTATATATCCAGCTTTCAAATGTTCGATTTGGTTGATCAAAAGATCTAAAACATAATAATAGTCCCTATTCCGCCAAGGGAAAGTTTTAACCAATTACCACGTGGGTTAATCTCACCTAGAAATTGCTTAAATAAGTCTTCACTGCCCCCCCCCCAATAAAAAAAAATCATCAGTGTATATTTTATAAAATTTTACATATTTAAAGGAAGAAAGGAAAACTAGAACAGTACTTTCCCATCAGCACATTACAATGTTTGCGAAAGCGGGGACCACCTTAGCCACCATCTTAACCCCTGTTCTTTGTAGATAAATTTCCCAGCCAAAAGGGAAAAATTATTACAAAGAATAATATCCATTTGGGTCTGACTGTCATGCTGACAATATTAATATTAACATCAGCAATGCTTAGAGGGAAAGAGACTTCACTAATGGATTTTAATACCACTGCTGCTGTTTTGGGTTCACAAATGGACGTTTTGAATGATGTGGAACAACGAGGCTCTAGTAATCAGAATGCAACACCCACAGGTGACTTTTCTACACTTATTAATGACACTTATGATTGGGATATTACCTCCTGGTTGATTGATGGAAAAGACTTGGGCAAGAGGAGACTCATAAATCATCTGCAGTGGACACATTTTTGGACAGTATTGAACTGTTCAAATCACTTATGTTAAAACAGGACATTGCAACTTGATAACATGCACTTAAAGGAATGTCTTAATAGTGGTGTGGTACCTAAGGGGCTGAGGGCATGAAAATTCCCTAACAATGTTCAGGTGGGTACTGAATTTTACAAAGAATTGAAAGGTATTTTTAACAGCGCTGGTAGTGATATTGTTAGGTTAATAATTAGGAACAATGAGAGACAAATGGATTGTATTATGAAACAGATAGATTAAGTTAACCACAAATTAATCAATGATTTATTGTTTACGGTCAATGAGTACAGGGTAAATTATTTTCCTGTAAAGGACTTTGTTGACAAGAAATGTCAAGAGGTTTTTAATAGAAAAAGCAAAAAGTTGGAAAGGGACAAAATAGATTATAGTGAAGGAAGCTGTTACCTAAATCAACGAGTGGCAACATAACCACCATCATCTTCTTTCGGCTGTTACTGTTAGGGGTCACCACAGCGGATCATCTGTTTCCATTTCTTCCCGTCCTCTGCATCATGCTCTTTCGCACCAACTGCCTGCATGTCCTCTCTCACCACATCCATAAACCTTATCTTAGGCCTTCCTCTTTTCCTCTTACCTGGCAGGTCCATCCTTAGCATCCTTTTCCCAATATACCCAGCATCCCTCCTCAGCACATGTCCAAACCAACGCAATCTCGCCTCTCTTGCTTTGTCTCCAAACTGTCCAACCTGAGCTGACCCTCTAATATACTGACTCCTAATCCTGTCCATCCTAGTCACACCCAGTGCAAATCTTAACATCTTTAGCTCTGACTCCTGCCTTTTTGTCAATGCCACTGTCTCCAACCTATATAACATAGCTGGTCTCACTACCCTCTTGTAGACCTTCCCTTTCACTCTTACTGGTACCCGTCTGTCACAAATCACTCCTGACACTCTTCTCCTCCCATTCCACCCTGCCTGTACTCTCTTCTTCACCTCTCTTCCACATTCACCATTACTCTGAACTGTTGATCCCAAGTACTTAAACTCATCCACCTTCACCAACTCTACTCCCTGCATCCTCACCATTCCTCTACCCTCCCTCTCATTTACACACATATATTCTGTTTTAGCCCTGCTGACCTTCATTCCTCTCCTCTCTAGAGCATATCGCCACCTCTCCAGGGTCTCCTCAACCTGTTCCCTACTCTCACTACATATCACAATGTCATCTGCAAACATCATAGTCCACGGGGCCTCCTGTCTGATCTCATCTGTCAATCTGTCCATCACCACTGAAAATAAGAAAGGGCTCAGAGCTGATCCTTGATGTAATCCCACCTCCACCTTAAACGTATCTGTCACTCCCACCGCAGTCCTCACCAATGTCACACTACCGTCGTATATATCCTGTACAATTATGGTAAATCGAGGGTTCAGGATCGAGTTTACTTTGATGACAATAGGTACTTTAACAATGGCCCCTTAACTAGGATGATTTTGTAGGCGAACAACCCAGAGATGGACCCTGTAGTCCAACCACACCTTTGGAGATCAGAGAGGCTGAGGAACAAGGTTTATCCTCAGACTTACAATGGCTTCGGGGGGGCAATGTGAGGTTTTAAAAGGTGAAGATTTACCAAGTGATGACCTATCTGGTGATAATTTTATTAAGAACGGGCCAACATTTTATTGTAAAGGCTACAACATTTTCAATTATAGCGACCTGCAGTTGAATCAAACATATTTTTCTTTGTTTTCTAAGGGGCTCATCTTTATCCCTAAACATAAATCTGACATCTCTAAGGTGATTATCGACCTGAAGTTATTTTTGAGGAAAATGAATTTAAAAGTTATTTATGGTCAGAAAGATGAACAAGTAAGCACTGAAGTACTAAAAACGAAAACTACCTTCAACCTCCCTTTACATCCCCAGATTAAGAACCTTGAATTACTTGCTGAAAGTGAACTTGGGAAACGGGTATTAAAGAATAAGTTTCCGCTAAACCTTACTAAGGAAGAGAATGACTGCTTGAGACCGATTAGGGGTAATACATATCTGAGGGTTATGAAACCTAAAAAGGGTGGGGGGTACTGTTCTCATGAGTTCCATTATTTATGAAGCCAAAATGATGGAAATTCTGAATGACTCTAATAAATATATTAGTGTGTCCAGAAATGAAATGAACATAGCACAGCAACGAATACATTTGATATTGGATGACTTGTTGTTTGGAAGGTTTAACTGACCTAGGTACACACACCTCTCTATACAATGACAGACCGTGGGTTCCATCTATATTTGGAATACCAAAGGTGCACAAGTATATATTGGATCCACCCTTAAGGCCCATACGTTCAGATGAGGGCTCTATTACAGCACCCTTGGCTAGGTATTTGGATATAAAGTTGAAGGCAATCACAAGGGATGACAGTAATGTTTTGAAAGATTCCTGAGATTTTTTGAGATATGTAAAAAATGACTTGTACTGTGACCATATGTTGTTTGCAACAATTGACATTGTGGATCTCTTTGGTTGCATACCCACGATGTGGGGCTGACATGGTTCAAAGAAGACATTAGCGAGTTTACAGGCTTGCGCTTTAATGAATTTCGTGTGTGCCTGGTTTTGATGGAAATTGTTTTAAAGAACAATTTTGTGTTCTTTGAAGGAGAATTTTTCCAAGAAACCACTGGTGTAGCTATGGGAGCTAGATGTGCTCCCATATAGTCAATATTGTGTTGATGGTTTGGGAATGTAAATTTATTTTTAATTCACCATTCAAGGACTCATGGGTGCTTTACAAACGTTTCCTTGATGACATAGTTATTTTTTGGGTGGACACTGAACCTAGATTTTATGAGCTTATGGATTACATTGCCAATACCACTAGCTTTTTGAAATTTACGAGTAAAGTTAACCATTCAAGATTGGAATACTTGAATGTGGCAACTGATAAGAGCAATGGTACTTATAAATCTGAGGTGTTCAGGAAGGAGACATACTCCAACTCTTTCCTTCATTTTCATAGTGCCACACATTAACACAAAAAAGAGTATCGTAAAGGGTCAGTCTGTCAGGATAAGCAGGATGACTTCTGATGATGGTGACTTTGAAGTGCAATGCCAGTTACTAATTAACATGTTTAAAGACAGGGGCTATCCAATTAACTTGACAGAGGAGATATATAATGAGGTAAAGCAGGATCATACCAAGAAGTTCATCCCAATTACAGGTAAGGAGTTCACCACAAGAGCTAAGGATTCAGATAATACTAGTCTGCCTAGCAACTTTGAACTTGCTTTTTTAACTGAATTTAATGAGGACACTTCCAAAATATTTTTAACAGCATAGAAGGAATGGAACAGGTTATCCAGTTTAACAGATCTTAATGGATTTAACTAGTGTCCCACTTAAATGTATATTTAGGAAGGGACAGAATTTGAAGGAACTGATAGAACAAAAAACTCACAATGTTTCAAACCGTGGTAAATTTGGAACATTTAAATGTGGAAAATGTTCATAATGCCCTTATATTAAACAGGATGGTAAAGTGAATCTAGAGGCTAGGAATAGACTTATTTATGGTAAAGCATATAGTGCATGTGACTCCGAGGGGTTGGTATATTTGGCAAACTGTGTTCACTGCACAGCTTTCTATGTTAGAAAGACAGAAAGGAAGTTAAAGCAGAGAATATATGAACACGTTAATGATATGAAAAATAAGAATAATAGGAATGTCTTGTACTGATATTGTTTAGATTGTCCAAGGGCAACATTTTTATTTTTTTGTCTTGGATAAGATCCCTAGAGATGTTGGGGGGGGGGCTTATGGGAGGCTCGCATTGAGTATAGGGAGTTGTACTGGCAGCTCGTCTTACAGTCAAATAAACCCACAGTCTTGAATGAAAATGTTTCTTTAGCCCTGATACTTGTAGAGTTTTCAAATCCAGGCTTGTTAATATTGTACAATAGTATTATTTTATAATAACACTTTATGATTACAACTTTATAAATATTATTATTTCCTTCCCATGTTTTTCTTTTCTGTTTGTATCCGTTTCTTGGTTGAGGCATGCAATAACTAATTTGCCCACAAGATGGTGATATTGCTATTGATTTTTTACGGAAGATTCAAAGCAGTGTCTTTACTATTGAATTTTAATGGTATACTATCATTATTAAATTAAACTGATTTTAGGACTGTCTAAATCATTTTAGAACATTTAAACGATGTTTAAACAATCTTTTATTTATGGTTTTATGGCGATTTAACTGTTTAATAAGGTGTGAAACTAAAACAAAAATGCCAACGGAATAAAACACAACTCGAAGGTGCATAAAATGTGCTTAAAAAGTGTAAAACGTTTAATAGATGGTAACTGCTTTCACAAATGCTTTATCAGACCGTAGAAAAGTACAGTTTTGTACCTACCATAAATGTAGATGTTCGAGTGCTAATACAGCTGCAGTCATAACAGATGGGTTCTCCTGCCGTCAGGCGGGTCCTCGGTCGGCCGAATTCCAAAGTCTAGGTCCGGCGTCGGTTGTCGTCGCTTCTTCCCTGACGTCAGTGCGACAGGGGTATAAAAGAACCAGCCGACGCCATTTTCTTCAGTTTTTCTTGCCCCAGATGTCAGGTGCCCCCAGAAGGAAGGCAATACATAAAATTATGTAATAATGCAATGCAATATAATCAAAAAACAGTAGTTGCAAGCAAATACACCATAAAAGAAGGCCCCTAGAGGGGAAGGAGGGAGGGAAACCTGGACTGTAGTTGTATTATTAGCACTCGAACATCTACATTTATGGTAGGTACAAAACTGTACTATGTTCATCGTGCATACAGCTGCAGTCATAACAGATGGGTAGAATCCCAAAGCTAAGAAAGGGGTGGTAGGCACTAGGTGGAGCTAGGAGTGGCCAAAATGCCCTGCAAGACTGCAGTGGCAAAGCCTGCTCTAGATGTGGAGTATAATGGTAGGTTGTAGTGCTTGGAGAAGGTATGTACAGAACTCCAAGTGGCTGCTTCTAAAATATCCTTGGTAGGAACTCCTCTGAGGAAGGCTGCAGAGGTGGCTGTGGCCCTGGTAGAATGAGTTCTAATGCCTGTAGGTACAGTTTTGCCATGAAAGGAATAGCAAAAGCGTATGCAGTGGGCTATCCATTTTGAGATTGTCTGTTTGGATATTGACTTTCCTTGAGCTCCTACCGCATAGGCCACAAAAAGCTGTTCTGATTTTCTGAAAGGTTTTGTTCTGTCCAGATAATAACGCAGTTGTCTGTGGATGTCCAAGGAATGCAGCAATCTCTCCCCTTTGTTTAGAGGATTAGGATAAAAAGTAGGTAAATGTATGGCCTGATTTAAAGCTACCCTGGATACCACTTTAGGCATAAAGGACGGGTTGGTACGTAATGAAAATCTATCCTGATGGAAGATGATAAAAGGCTGGACAGCCATAAGAGCCTGTAATTCTGAAACTCTACGAGCTGAAGTGATAGCCAGAAGGAAAGCTGTTTTCCAGGATAAATATTGTAAATCTGATGAGGCAGCTGGCTCAAAAGGAGGCAAAGTCAGTTTTTCCAGAATGAAATTAAGATCCCAAGCAGGTATTGGTTGTTTTCTTGGAGGTCTTAAATTCTTAGCCCCTCTGAGGAACTGTCTTAATAGAGGGTGAGAGAATAAAGGTGGATCAGTGTTGTATTCTACAGAAATGGCTGAGGCATGGATTTTGATGGAGGAGAACGAAAGTCCACTGCTTAACAGTTCAGTCAAATATTGTAGTATTTGAGGTAAATTCAGTTTTCCAGGGCACTGGCCCTTTTTCTCATTCCAAACACAAAAACATTTCCATTTTGCAGAGTAAGCTTTTCTGGTTGATGGCCTTCTGGCTTCCAAAATGACATCCTGCACCTCCTTGGAGAGCAGGGCCTGCTGCGATGCTAAGGAATCTTCCATGCGGCTAGATTGAGTGTTTTCAGCTGACTGTGAAGAGTTTTGAAGCTGTGCTAAGTTAGAAGAAGAGGCATTAGAGGCAGGGTCCATGGTGGGGAATGAGTCAGGCTCCTCAGGAGTGGGTACCAGTGTTGCCTTGGCCAGTCTGGAGCAATGAGGATCATATTTGGTCTGTCTGCTCTGGTCTTCAATAGGACTTTGGGCAGCAGAGGAAGAGGTGGGAAGGCATAAACTGTCATTGATGTCCAACTGAAAGAGAGCGTCCACTCTCCAGGCCTTTGGATGGAAGATCCTTGAGCAGAATTTTGTCAATTGATGATTTTTGTGAGAGGCAAAGAGATCTATGTCTGGCCTTCCCCATTCTTGGATTATTTCTGTAAAACTTTTGGATGCAACTTCCATTCATGTGGATCTGTCATATTCCTGCTTAGGTTGTCTGCCAGCGTGTTTTCCTTGCCTGGCAAGTACTGTGCTTGTAGTTCCATTTGTAAGTCCATGGCCATGTTCCAAAGTGACATGGCCAGTCTGCATAGGGGGTAAGAATGTGTTCCTCCCTGCTTGTTTATGTACCACATAACTGTGGTGTTGTCTGTTCTTATCAATAGCTGACCTGGTTGTAGAAGGTCCTTGAAAGCTATAATAGCATTTATCACTGCTAGCATTTCCTTTTGATTGATGTGAAGGTGCTTTTCTTTTTGGGTCCATTTGCCCTGAATGCACCGGTCTGTCATGTGCGCCCCCCAGGCGTAGTCCGAGGCGTCTGTTGTGATGACTTGATTTGCTTGATGCTTGCTGAATGGAAGACCTGTGTTTGTTTGGCATGCTTGAGCCCACCACAGAAATTCCTTTTGCAGGCATGGAATTAATGGTATTATTGTTTCCAAACTGTGGCTGTGTTGAGACCATATGTTTTTTAGGTACCATTGTAGTTTTCTCATATGCAGCTTTGCACATGGGACTAGTAAGATGCAAGATGCCATGAATCCCAGAGCCTGCAGGATTTTCCTTGCAGTCAGCCTGGTGCAATTTTCCAGTGTTCTGAAATATTGAATTAGTTGCCCCTGCTTCTCTGGCGTGAGGTAGGCCATCTGGGTGTTTGTGTCCAAATTGGCACCCAGGAAAATTATCTTCCGAGAGGGTATTAGTCTTGATTTCTCTTTGTTGACTGTGTATCCTAGAGAGTTTAATAATATTATTACATAACCCAGATGTTTCAGAAGAATGTGCTTGCTGTCCGCTTGGATCAGGCAGTCGTCCAGATAAGGGTATATTTGTATCCCTTGAAGTCTGCAGTAGGCAATTACTGATGCCAGGCATTTCGTGAATACTCTGGGCGCAGTAGATAAACCAAAGGGCAATGCAGAGAATTGATAATGGGTTGAACCTGCAAGAAATCTGAGGTATCTTCTGCAATTTTGTCTGACTGGGACATGCAGGTATGCCTCCTTGAGGTCCAATGTTACCAGCCAAGACTCCTTGCCCAGCATGGGAAGAAGTTGCTGTAGAATGAGCATCTTGAATTTTGGTACGAGTAGGAATGTGTTTAGGATGGAAAGATCCAAAATCGGTCTCCAATCATTTCCCTTCCTTGGCACCAGAAATAGCCTGGAATAAAAACCTTGACCTTGTTCGTGTGTATGTACCTCTTGAATAGCTTTCATGTTTATAAGACCTGAAATTTGCTTTTGTGCCTCTGCCCTCTGATTGTGTGGCAGGTTTGGCATGCCTTTCATTTTTGGAAGGGTATGGAAATGGAATTTGTAGCCTCTGTTTATAATGTCCAGGATCCATTTGTCCTTTGTAACAATATGCCAATTTTTTGAGAATAGTGCCAGCTTTCCTCCTAAGGGGGCTGCCATTTGAGACCTGGTTGGCATGCAAAGGGGAAAGTCATTGGTTTTGCTTTCTGAAGGATTGCGAGTTGTCCTCACCACCTCTTTGTGTAGGAGCTTGCCATTGTCTGCCTCTGTACGAGCCTTGTGCTTGTCCTCTGCCCCTCGGGCGCCTGTATCTGCCTCTTTGGGGTCTTGTCTGTGGCAGGAAAGGACCAGTTTTTGGAAGGCCAATTTCTACTAAAACGTGGGGGTTGGACCTGCAGAAATTCTTTCACAGTTTGCATCGATTTAGCCTTTTCCTCCATTTTCCGTAATACTTCCTCAGCATTTGCCCCAAATAGTACATTCTTTTGAAGAGGGGCGTCTAGTAATTTAGCTTTGACATGATCAGGCAAGGCTTGTTCCTTGAGCCAGGCATGCCTACGTATGACTGAACCTGTAACAGCAGCTCTACATGAAGCCTCTAGAGCATCAAAACCACATTGTAAGGTATGTTTACCCACTTGTTCTGCACTATGCATCAAATCCTGCAACTCCTTCATGTCTGGTTGTTCAGGTTGTGACATTTTACTTTTCAATTGAGATAACAGAAACTGTTGGTATTTTAGCATATGAAACTGACAATTTAAGGCCCTCATGGATAAGGTAGCCGAGGTATATACCTTTTTTCCCCACCTTTCTAAGGATCTGGAATCTCTCTCGGAAGGCAAAGGGTTTTTGGCAATGGAGACCTTAACTCCCTTGGGCCCCTGTGAGATGGTTTCTAGGTCAGCAGCATGGCTTTTGTATAGAAATTGGTGTGAGTCAGGAACCTTAAAATAATTAATTTGGATAAAAACCCTATAGCAGCCAAATCATTGGCTCAACATCTGAGGTAACAAAAGGTTGACAAAAATGATAACTACAATTAGGAATTATGAGAACTGTATGGTAGAATTGGACCCAGAAAAAAGTTAATCACACCACACTAAATAAGCAAACTGTTGGTGTAGAGAGTAATGCACAGGAAAGGGGAACATATTTCAGACAATTACAACTTCCTTGGTTAAGAGCAGAAGAAAGAGTTAATAAAGAAGCAACAACAAACCAGAATACAGGGAAAAATCCAGGTGATGATGGAACTGCAATACAAGTGGCAAGGAGCAGGAGATATTAAAAGTCAGGCTAGTATTTCTTAACAATATCTGTCTGGGTAAGGATGTGCCACTGACTTAGAAAGAAGCAGTAATTGTAGTCACAACGAAAGAAGGAAAGCCCCACAATCGTACAGGTTTATTTCAATTCTGTACCATGATTACATAATGTTTATGCAATTCTAACAAAAAGAAAGGCAAAGAAATTGCAGAGAGCAACAGACCTGGATCACTTGTGGATTTATAGACAGTAGGCAAACATCTGACAATATTAACAGAACCCTTATCATTCAAAAGGATGCACTGGACTTTATATTAATGTTAATAGGTTAACAAATGGTGAAAAACTACTTAACAGACCAAGTTGGGAATTTATGAAGAGAGGCATTTGGATTTCCATAAACATGAACAACATTAATATTTAATATTTACAGAAGAACGCAATCTAGACTGAAGTACGGTATTAAGTTGTGTAAGTGTTTAGCCTTACAAGAGGAACTAGGCAGGGTTGTCCATTTTCACCAATCTCTTTTATATTTAGAGCCATTAGCTTAACCAGGGATCAAACACAACGGGATACACATGGATACATGCGAACAAAAACTAGTCTTTCTTTTGCACATGACATAATATTATATGTTACCAATCCACAACACAACCTGGAACAAAGTTTCTCTTTTTTGATGGGTCTTGACAGTATAATATACTTGGGAATTTGGTTGCACTGGGATGTTGTCCAAGCAACCAAGAAAATGCTGGAAGAAACTACTCAACCAATTAAAAGTAGGAAAAGACAATGGAAACTATTTATGGACAATGATAAGACACACATGATTAAGATGTTTTTGGTGACACTGTTTCTTTATGTAAGTCAAGCTCATATGTATCAACCAAGAGACCAAACATGAAGAATATGGAAAAAGAAATTACTTGGGACAGCAAAAGGGAACGACTAACACTGACAAAGGAACAGGGTGTTTTGGGGTTTTCAGATTAGAAGGAATGCTATAAAGACACTCAATTTAGATTAATACATTTGATTCAAGATACATATTATATGATAGGTATAGAGCTCAATAAGGTAACAACAGAATTACACATGGTATTTGGACAGATACAGGAAATCTGTACAGCCTTATAGAAGTTCATATGTGTGTACTAGGCTAATGGCCCTGGAGCCTTTACAAGCCTAGCCCATAGGATTACCCTGGCATCATGCCACCCAAAGTACAGTTTTGTACCCTACATAAATGTATGATGTCGAAGATCCACATTGCTGCAGTCTCCTTACACTTGGGTAGTCCGCCTCGGTCGGCCCGAAATATCAAATATAAAATAAGCGTGGCTCAAAGAAGACGGCATTTGGCCTGAAACAGGAAGGGGCGTCAGACGCTACAAATCATATCCTCAGTCTTTATCCTCCCAGATGTCAGAAGACCCTAAAAGAAGACCCTAAAAATAAAGGTCAAAACAAAAGACAAACAAACAACCAACCATCCTAAAAATAAAAATATATATACAATATATAATATACATATTACAACCCAACCCAGCAACAACTTTCTAACTACAGAGAGGGGAGGAAGGAGGAGGGTAAGTGGAGCACATGTGGATCTTCTATGTCACACACACAACTGTGGTAGTAACTGTACTATGTTCTTCATCTCACATTGCTGCAGTCCTTACACTTGGGTAGAATCCCAAAGCAGAGGTAAGGGAGGATGGCCAACCCAGGAGGCAGAAGCAAAAAAAAATGCCCTGCAAAACTAGCCAGTGAAACTAACCCTGGATTTAGGGAAGTAGGTGATAAGGTGATGCATGCAGAAAAACTGAACTCCAATAAAATATCCAAGTCCAAAATATCCAAAAAGGCCCCCCCCAAAGCTGTCAGTAAAGGAAGTGTAGCCTGAGCTGGGCCTAATCCCCCCATGATGGAGTGAACACGGTGGAATTGAAAAACAAGCAATCAGCAAAACAATACCCATAGAAATAGTTTGCTTGGTTGTTTTTTTGCAGCCAAGAAAACAATAACTGCTGAGACTGCCTGAACCCTTTTGTGAGAGACCCTTCTGTAATGTTAATATGCCCAATAACCTGTAATCTGTAAAAAGTGTGTAAAATCTTTATTTTTTGGGGATTTTTAAAAAAAGTAAAAGAATGGTATAAAAGGCAAGCCGAACCGCACAAAACCACAAAAGGGATTAGAAAGGAAAGATTATACCGTAAAGATATAAAAATTAAGAAAGGCTCAATCAGCATAAGTGGACTCAAACTCAGACCTCAGAAGCCCTTCTTGCAGAGGTAAGCCAAAAAAAAGCAGTCTTCCAGAAAAAAACTTTGAATTCAGTAGTAGCTGCTCAAACTTAATGTAGAGTGAGTTTCTCCAACACAAGTTTGAGATCCCAAGCAGGGAGTAGGAGCTTAGTGGGGTCTGGGTATTCTTTGCCTTTGCTAATTGCTTTGCTTGGAAATTCCAACAATGGTGGAAACAATTCATAGTCAGCGAAATTGCTGCAGCATGTGAACTTATAATGAAGAGAGACGAAGTTTTGTCAGTATGAACCTAGTATATTGAAGAGCCACAGAGCCACACTTAAATTAGGCTCAGAAACAAACAAATCCTTTGCTGCAATCAAAATCAAAAAAATTTATCTAGTATTCTGCTTCCTTTTACTGTACCTTCTAGCTTTTCTTCATAACAAAAAAACTTGCTCTGGTTCTGGTGGAACTATACATCAAATGCCAGGCTGTTAGTGGGGCCAGTGGAAAGCAGGAAGTGAGAAGAGACCAGGCCTGAGCAGCTGTCCTCCTGTGGAAGGAAGGGAATGAAATGGAGGCCCGTGACTGTAGGCTTCAGCTTCCCAGATAGTAGTAATGCTGTAGAGGCCAAATGTATCATAATCTTCAATCATCCTTCATCATAATTGTCTTGTCTTGTCTAGTCTGGCTTTTAGGAGAGGCAGAGGCTGGCAGGCAGAGGAAGAAATTGACACAGAGATTGAAAGACAGAACAAAGAAGATCAAGCTGTGGGAAAGAACCTGAAACCTTTTTCTTTGGCGGGAGAAACAGTGGGTGGTTTAGTGGAGAAATGAATGGAGTTTATGTCTGAACTGAATGAGGATCAATTTCCAATTTCTTGATCCATCCCTTGTGAGGATCCATACTGTAGATCCATAATTTGTCTGCTCAACACATCTGCTAAGGAGTTCTGCTTGCAGAAAAACCTTTTTGTAAAGATTTAGCTGTAAACTGAGAGCAGTCTCCCCTGTAAACCTTGCCTGCAGAATGTGTAAGACATGTGTTCATGCTGTTAGAGTTGTTGTACACACTGACAGTTGTGTTGTCTGTTAGAATCAAAATGAAATCCTGGAAGTAAACTTTGCAGTTAATACTGCTAACAAATCTGCCAAGTTCTCAATGTTTGTTGTAGTCTGGCGTACATTGTCTTATCACTTGTCTGCTGTGTGAGCTCCATCTATTTTGTCTGAGGCATCCTTTGTCTGAGGCAGACTGCGCCTCTGATTGTCTCACACTCTCCACTGATTTTACCACAACATTTCCTCTTGCCCCTATGAAGGTATTATTTGAATGACTAATGATGACAAGGTCCGAATTGGTGGTGTTATTTGAATGACTTGATGGTGTTCATTGCTTACATTGGCATTATACTTTTTTGAGATCATATGCCCAGAACATAAGGAAGCACCAGAATACAAGATGCCAAACATAAGATGGAATGAGACAACTGATGATTGAAGGTTCGTCCTGATGAAAGATGATTTGTTTGGTCCAACAAAAAGGGGATCTGGGATGAAAGTCTCACACTCACACCAAAATGCACATGTCCTGAAGGTAGACTAGACTGGACTTTATTTCGTTCTGAGAATGCCCTCTTAATTCTTTTATCTATCACATAATCCAGAAGATGATCTTACCATCCCTTCATGCCAGGCAAGAAATCGGCAATGAGAGGGTCCCTTCCTTTCCAATCAGGCCAGAACAATGCACCGGATCAAGACTTTAATCCTGTTTCGTGAACAACTTGAAGCACTGAGACAGCCAAGGAGCAATGCAGAGAGCTCGTGAACAAATAATGCTGAGCGCGAGGCCAAAGTGCAACTCGGTAGAACTGATAGAACATGAAGGAAAGCCAGATATAGAATCCAAATTCCCATCAATGGATCCAGCAATAGCAGAGAGATAGAGGCTGCTTAACGTCTTTATGATATCAAGGAATGTCGAATGTAACGCCAAAATTTGTCTATACGTAAACATTTTCTCGTGTCTTGACAGATAAGTGTTGAGGATAGATAAGGGGAAAAATTGGCCTAGGGTTGTTTCCTTTATAGGGTACTAAATGTGCCCCTTTTTGGTAACAGAGAATTCTCTGTCTGGCTACCTATCTTTGTTGAAGAGTTGGAGAGTAATGAGCAAATGCCTTTGTGGAGGTATGCGTCAGGAAAATGGCCTGCCTATGATATCAAAACAAGGTATGGAAGGTAAACAAGCTCAATTTTCCCATCCAAGTGCCTTTCCCATCAAAAAGCTCAATTTAAAAGAGGCTCTGAAAAAAGGAGTCACCCTGTCTGTAAGGAGAAAGGACTGACCCCTGAAGGCTGTGGAGACTGAAGATCTGGCAGGAGAAGTTCACAGGCCTGAACCTGCCCTGAGCCTGGCCTCGCCGCGTCTGTCCCTCGGCTCAACCTGGAATGAGCCCTGAGATACCCCACCCTCTAGTACCTAGTACGCCGCTAAACTGGCCTAACCTGGGAGGCAAAAAATCTTTACTTCTCAAACAGGCTTTCTATAAAAACCTTGCATTTAGACTAACTGAACCAACTTAGTCTTAGCACACAACACATCAGATTGTAACAACATCTAAAAACTTGTTGTCCATCATGAAAAGGGCAACTAAAATCCCTGTCAGATAATGGCCCAACATCCAGTAGCATACATAGACGAGGCCGTACAGCATCAAAGCCCACCTGCAAAGAATGCTTTTACCTGATGCAAACACATACTAAATCTGTAGACCTTTACAATCAAAAACTTACACTAGAATTGTAAAAGAAGACAACTCTTACCTTCAACAAGCATGTTTGGTAGACTTTAGTAATGAAGAGCCAATAGTTTTTGGTATTTCAACATGGAAGTATGGCAAGAAGGAGATAGTTTTGGTATTTCAACATGTTTATCTGTAATCTATTTCTATCTACACAGAAGCCTTGTATAACAGTTCTTGACCCCAGTCCAAAGGTCACCCTCTTTTTCTTAAAAAGAACTGGTCTGCCTAGGACTCTTAAAGAACACCTATCGGTTTAACATGAGCAGGAGGCACTGCCTGGGGAAAAGGGAGATTTAAAAAGAAATTAAGAGAATGTAAAAGCAGGAGGTTAAGCCAAAGGCAAAATGGCCAAGTCCTTAAAGGAATTCCTAAGGGTAAAACAATGTTCCAAGTCCCAACTTCCTGGAAAAAATGCTCCCTCACCAAATGAAGAGAAACTGAAAAAAGAAAAAATCACATCGGGAGGAGAAGAGAAGACCTTAATACTCCCCACATCCCATAATCAGAATGAGGAGAACATCAGAATGGGAATCAAATCCTCACTGCAGAAGATCCGAGTCAAGACTCCTGAAACATCGAAAGGCTCTCAAAACTCCCTCTCTCAGGCAGGAGGGGCAAAGAACCCTAATCGTCTTAAGAACCCCTTCTCAAAGTTGCTCCACAGTGCTTTCTGAAGACAGTTTATGCAAGAACTAGGGGTGAAGCACCAAAAGAAGGGGTGCCACCAGCTAATCTGGGAGAAGCCTTGCCTAAGAACAGAAGGAGCCTAACCACACCCCTGTACCTAGGCCTGCCCTGCCTCCTGTAACCTGAGAGCCTGAAAGGCCTCTGAGCTGCCCCAATCCTGCAATAGGGAAGTAACAACCGGATCCCCCCCTTCTCCCTGGAAACCTCCCTCCTCCACGACACCTCCTAAACCTAGCATTAACTGCCCCAGTCCGTACTTCCGGTTCTTCTATTTCAGGCTTACACCATGCGCTTCCTGAAGAGAAGAAGCCGGTTCCGGGGGCGGCGGCAATTCTGCTTCGACCTTTCGACCTCTAACAAGTACCGGCTCTCCCACTAGATTTTATAGTGCGCTTATTCACATCTAGGACACCCAACAGCAACAACGTCTTATGCTTATCCCAACCTTCTTAGAATACATAGTCTGAGTCTCGATTATCTGTTTCCCAACAACGGCACAATTATTCACTTTTCTGAACACGAAAAACCACTGAATTAAGAAAAAGAAAAAAAAAATATTCTAATGGTACTTTTCCCAACTTTGACTGGGTCTGAAACCACGAAAAAGCAAGAAAACTAAAATATTCCCCAAAAAATGCTTCTTCTGCGGACCATCAATGACAAAAAGGCCAGAGGATAAAATGTCGGTCCGTCGCCTTTGACCCTGGGCGTCTGATCTGCGATCACCATGCGGCAAAAAAGTCCTTAGTTCCCAGCACCTCTGTCGAGCAGAGCCACAGGAATGATCCCCAGGGTGAATTTTCTATTTCCCATCCACTCATCAAGATTTCTCTTGAAGAGGGCCAGTGAGGTGCCCTGCTTGACATGTATGGGAAGTCTGTTCCATAGAATGGGCAGTCTCTGGGTTTATGAACCTGTCCCTCCGGCACGTTCTGTTGATTGTGGTAATGAGGTTGAGGTCTCTGGAGCATGTGGTGCGGAGGGATTGGGATTTCTTTATATGTAGCATTTCTAACAGCGCTGGGTCAGACATGGCTTTGTAATTCAAGCAGAGATCGCCTCTAAGTAGGCGATATGAGACAAGGGAATAGTTGGGAGTTTTTTGAGTCTGTCCATACAGGACAAGTGTTTAAAGCCTATGATCCTCTTTATGAGGTACTTTTGCGACCTCTCCAGTTGTTGCAGGTGTCTACTGAGGTACAAGCCAAATGGGGCATTGTACTCAATGACTGGCCTAATGAGGGAAGAGTAGAACAAAACAATGACCTCTTTCTTTCCGGATGCAAAATCCTTATAATGAGATGTGCCACATAGAAGGACTTTCTAACCACAGTGGCAATGTGGTGGTCAAAAGAGAGGTTGCTGTCACCTGTGTTCCCAGATCTCTTATACCACCTTCTGTGTTCAGTGGACTACCATCAATATGCTAATTCATGGGAACCAGTTTTTTCCCAAAGGAGATGATGGCCCATTTTTTGGCACTGAGCTTAAGACCATGGTTCTGACACTAGTCGTTGGTCTCAGCGAGGCCTTTCTGTAGGATGTTAATATCACTTGGGAAGTTAATAATAGTTCCCAGCTTGCAATCGTCTGCGAACTTTGTCAGCCAGAGTCCCTTCGTATTGGCCTCTACTTCAGAGAAGTAGATACCAAACAGGAGAGGACCCAGGACCGAACCCTGTGGGACTCCACTCATGACTGGTCAGCAGTCTGACTTGGAGTCAGCTACTTTCACACTGTGGGTTCTATCTATGAGCCAGTTTGCAACCCACCTAGTGATATAGGGGTTGATGCCTAGCTTAGTGAGTTTTTCTACGATTCCTGAGTGGGGAATGGTATCAAAGGCCTTGGCCAGATCAAGGTAGGCTGTATGAACTACCCTGCCTTCATCCACAGCTCTGGTGACTGACTCATAGAAGTCGACCAGGTTGAACAGGCATGATCTACCCTTCACAAAACCAAACTGTGTGGGATCCAGAGTTTGGAGATTCCCTATATCCTTGTTTATTAGGTCCATGATAACGCATTCCATAGCTTTGCACATCAGACTCATCAGGCTAGTGTGGCGATAGTTCCCAGGGTCTGTACTGACTCCTCCTTTGTGGAGAGGGATGACTGTAGCAGTGTGCCATTCGGCAGGGACAAAGCCTGAGGTGAGCTGTGATTGAATAGGGCACACAGGTGAGGTGCCAGTTCACTCTGTAGTTCATGTAGAACACTGCCAGAGATATTGTCAGGTCCCACAGAAGGTGTATTCTTGGCCTTGGACAGTGCTGTTTTAACCTGTGCAGCAGTAATACTGGGCGCCTGGAAATTTACTGGTATTGTGATTGGTCCTTTTGGGGGGGGGGGGGCAAAGTTGGCACTGAATCTGTCGGCCACTATATTGGCAATATCTGTTGGCTCAGTATAGGAGGTACCATTGTGCAGTAGCTCAGAGCAAATCTGGGTATAGCCATTGAGATTCTTTACATAACTATAGACGGCCTTGTGGTTGTCTTTACTATATGCTGCAATTCTGTTTTTAAAGTTAGCTTTAGAGGATTTGATGAGGGATCTTAACTTTTTGTTGAGGCTGATAAGGGAGTTTTCCAGTCTTGGGACTTCATCTTATTCCGCATCAGTTTCCTCCTTCTGTTGTAGAGTCTGTTTATGGCAGGGGACCACCAATTGACTTCCTTTTTTCGGAGGAGAGCGCCTTGGTTCTATTGGGTATGGCAAGATCCATGCACTTGTGTACATGTTCATACAGTGTACTGGTGTATGATTCGCCGGTCATGCAACTATTCTACATTTACATGGGTGCCGTGAAGTTAGCCACCTCTGTATTTAGGAGCCCAAAGTTAGCTTTGGAGAAGTTTTTTTATGGTGGTTACTTTTGCAGGGGGGGGGGGTATGGATTTCCAAGGTGATTAGTTTGTGGTCAGATCTAACCAGGGAGGAGTTGACTACTGGTGTAGAGCAATGGTCTGGTAGTAATGACCAGGTCAAGGACGTTGCTACCTCTAGTGGGGGGTAAGAACGAGCTGGTCCTGGGCACTGGAATTAATGAATTCCAGGAAAAGCTGGGCAAGTGTATTGGTACAGGAGTAGTTTTCCCAGTTACTGGAGGGCTAGTTGACTGACTGTTTCTGGCTTTTTCTGGACCTAGACGGGGGTCATCCTGTATCAAAAGCTACATTGGCTTCATGGTTGAGAAACTGTATTACTTTTATCTATAACAAAAATAATCTCACCTTGCCTCATAGAGCCAAAGCACATTCTGCAAGGTCTATGGCAACTTCAGCAGCTTTCCATGCTAAGGCTTCCCTCAATGATATTTGTTCAGCTGCAACTTGGGCCAAACCTCATATCTTTATTCTTCATTACAAATTGGACTTGGCCTCCAGAGCTAGAGCTTCCTTTGGCTCCATGGTGCTCAGGAATGTCCTTCCATGAGGGCCACTCAGGAACATAGGTAGCTTGGGACTCTGTCCCATCAGTAAGGAATGAACAAAGTTTAACAACATCAGATAAAGAAGTTATGTCTTACCATAACGTTCCATCTGTGTTATCTTCGTTCATTCATTACTTCCCACCCTCCATCCCCCATCCGGAGGTTCTTGGTTGATCTCATGTACTCCTGTCTTGTAGGTCTGTTATGACCAGAGGTAGCCTCTACTTTTATATATCAACTTGCAGACTTGACCTGAGGTAACAGGGAGCAGACATTTTGGGTAGGACTTTGACTCAAGAGTTTTTGGCTGACGTGAGCGTGATTTTGGCTGGCTCGGTTCCGATGACAGAACTGATAACCCATCAGTAAGGAATGAACAAAGATTAACAACATCAGATGAAAGAGATTTTTTTTTTTGGCACTACGAAGCGACAAACAAGATCTAAGGTAATTTGGTGAGGAGCATTATGAGTAGAGCCTAGCTCGAGAGGTTTTGGAAGGCACAAGATGGAATAACGGGCGAGTTGCTTCCGAGGCTCGGAAATGAGCCCCCACAGTCAAGGATTACGTGAAGATTAACAACATCAGATGAATTATTTCATTGCTTACAACCATTTGCTTCATAAACATTTCTGACAAAGTACAAATTCATAAAATGGCCCCAATTACCTTTCTCTTCCCCAATACACCACTAGCATTGCTATCTACGTGAGAAAAATAAAAAGACTGCTCAGGATATAAAATACCTACAACAAACACTTCTAAGCTAAAATGCAAAACCTTCTGGACATACTTGGGAACCATGTGGAAGGCCTCAGATTATTGCTTTGTAAACTGCCTTTCTATTCTCTCCCTCTCCCCAATCTTTTCTACCCTGCTCTGATTAATTCTTATACATATCTCATTGTACTGAGTACGTCCAGCTAATTATTCAAGTTTCTATTCTAGAACTGAGTAAAACATTACCCTATCCTTTTTCTTTGCCCACAACCTGTTATCAGTCACTGGTGGGAAGCTATTCTCCAACATGCAATTCAAACTTCTGCCTGGCCTCATCCTATTCTATTACCTTTACCTTTCTAGTTACTTAATCTTAATACCTTGGTTCCTGTGTTTATTTTCTCCAGTAAATTCTAGCCTCCGGTAGCATATTTTCTATATTCCTACTTCTCTTTTGGTATAATCTCCTTTCTCAGTTCCCATAGTGGCTTAGTTCTTAGAATACGTTCTCCTACTTTATAAATACAACACTCTGTATGGTAGATATCATTCTCTTTAAGGACCTGCATCCAAAATACTACTCTGTCCTTATTTCTAGAACTTCCACTGTTTTATCATCATCCCCTTCCACTTTGATTTATAACCCTCTGCTTGTGTTATTTATATGAATGTTAACTGCATTGCTCTAAAGCATCATTTAAAATCGGGTAATCCTAGAACACCTTGAACTATGGCAAGGATAATCTTACCCCCACTTAACTCTTGCCCTCTTTTTCTCCCAGATACATTTCTTCACCTCTTTATTAATTATTGTCTGCAATTTCTCCTCTGGATGATAAATATATGCCTAACCCATATGTAAAACTACAAGGACTAAAACATTGTCCCTGCTTGTGACTTACTATCCGTAAATGAGAACCTCCGGCTTCTCAATTTTTGTCTTATGTTTTGTTTACTCTCTTCCTACATATCCTTAGTTGCCATCATGGAATCCTTTTTTAAGCCATACACCTAAATATGTCATCTTGTCATGTCCCTGTAAATATGGGTATGGCTGAACCAATTTATGTGGGGACACATCCTTTACCTTTATAGACTTTGTCTTATCTTAATTTATTTTACAACTCTAAAAACGGTCTCAAAATATTCCACAACACTGAAATGTCTTTTCCTGGATTTATCAAGTACAAAGTAATATTATTTGCAAATAAAGTTAGCTTTTCTTGATTAACATACCATTTAGTTCCTTGAATATGTGAGGCCTTTATTTTCTTTGCGAATGGCTCTAAATATGAAGCAAATAACAAACAGGAAACAGGACACCCTTGACTAGTTCCTGTCTTCAAACACAGCCTGTCCAGAACTCTCCCACTTTAATTCTTGCCATCCACCCTTCATATACCCTCCTAATTTACCATCCACCCTTCATACACCCTCCTAATTTATCATATTATTTTATCAGGGGAATGCAAATGCTATATTTGCCATACTCCCAGCTGGCTCTATCAGATGCTTTCTCTCCAGTAAGACCCAACAACAACAGCACTGTTTTCTTAAACTCTACTTTCCTCTGAATCAATATTATTCTACTCATGTTGTTAATGTTTGCCACCCCTCCACAAAACATCACTGGTCTATATTTATCAATGTTGACAACACCTTTGCCATTCTCTTAGCTAGTATAGACATAAACATTTTATAATCATTTAAGACTGAAATTAATCTATATGACCCAGTGTCTGAATGGTCTTTACCATTTTTGGGTAATACAGTCACCACAGCTTTCTTGCAAGAAGACGGTACCCCCTTTTTAAAATCTTGTTAAACAAAGCCTCCCAGACATTTATCCCTTTCTTCCCTCCCATCTTCCAAACCTCTGAAGGAATACAGTCTGTTCCTGGAGACTCCCTTTTTGATTGTTTATACATCATCATTTTATCTAATCTCTTCATGTCTTGGCTATTAAATTGTTGAGCCTCATCTTTCGCTAACCTTGGCATAATTGAGTCTGCCATACACATTTCCATTTGTGTTTTTTCTTGATTTCCACATTCCATGGCTTTATAGAAATGTTTATAAAAATTCTGAAATACCTCTAATGCATCTATAGGATCTCTGGTTATTTTTCCTGTTGCAGGTCACCTATTTTTGGTGATAACCCCTTCTACTTTCTGTTGCCCAAGTCATTATGCTAATGTTTTTTTGTGCTCTCGAGGTGTTATCAAAAATAGTTGCTTAATGGCAATCTTTTTAAATTCATGTATATTATCCAAATACTCCCTTATTTTTTCTTAAATACTTTCCAGCTGCTCCTCTTCTTATCCTGTGACATTCATATTACTCTGCAATAGATTTTCCTTTGCCAACACCTCTAAATATTTCCTATTACTTGCTCCCATATCTCTTTCTCGGTTATGTTTACCATGCTTTAAATCTCTGGTTTCTATTTATCCCACTCACTAGCTATCTCTTCTGAAAAAAAAATCTGTCTTCCCTATTAACTCTCAAATCACTTCCACCTCCTAGTCCTTAAATTCTCCTTTTAACAGATAAGTAGAAAAGCACCAGTGTCTCATTTTTGGATCATAATCCCCTGCATCTTTACCTTATTTTAACTGACTTACAGTGTGAAATGTACCTCAAAGCAGGACAAGTGTTTACTTTTGTTAATGGGACAGGCTCATGACTACTAAATAGATATCTAATGGCCAAAATACACAAAGTCACTGTTAGGAACATGCATTTAATCTTGTGATCATCAATTTGTAAATACTACTTTTCCATAATTTCACTCATCCAATAAGAACATTCTTTAATAAAGACTCATAAATGTTACAACTATTTCTCAAATTCAGGCTAACATACTTATTTCCCACTCCATGCTCACAGATACAATTACAAACAAGAGCAGAAATGAAATTGTATATCAACAAATATTAAATGCTACTACACATACTGCAAACACTGACAAACACTTCTACAATAACTGCAATATGATTTATGCATTCACAAACATAGAATAGCACTTTATAAAATGGTATCTCAACACATTCTGAAAGCATAAAATGTTAAATTATTGTATACCTTCTTTCCTTCCTCTTTGACATGAGGATTAATAACTTTTAAAAATGAATAAAATAACTGCCGGATTCTGGAGTCCCCAATGAATGCTACATGTTTGTCCTTAAGGCAGGTCTTGGCTTCACTGTAAGAGAGGAAAAAGAGCTTCACTGCTGCGCATAAATAATGCTTTTTATGCAGATGACATCCCTGTGTTTTAAAACATGGCAGTAATTCTGATACTGCTTCAGAAGAACGGCATGCTAGAATTAAAATACATGCAAAAGTTAACCTAATACTGTAAGGGTTAAATGCCCTACAGATTAAGCATTTCTTGAACTGTACATAGGTTATTTTACATAATGCTTCATTACTAAACATTACAGATGTTTGATCCCACTAATAAAAATAAAATAAAAATCCACTTAGCTGCCTTGCAGCATATTACAAAACACACTTAAAGACTACTCACCATAACAGTAACTCAAGAGAGAAATCTCTGCTTCATTACCTAATTAACTATAACACGTTAAGTCAGCCACAGCTTCAGCTTTATCCCCCAAAATTCTTTAGAGGTTGATGTCTTCCATCTTCAAAATTCATGTAATTAGATGCAACAAATGAGGTCATACCACCACTCTCCATCCCCTAAAGAAAACCATATACAGCAATGAAAAGAAAGAAAGAAAACCCTTACCCAAGATGATCCTTCTCCGGAAGGTTATAAGAAAAAGCATAGTGAGGGAATCCTCCTGTTAAACACAAAAGTCTGTTCTAAAAATCAGCTAAAAACTGTAAAAAACTTACAGCTGACTGAAACAGTCACTTTAATACTAGACATCTGAGAAGGAAGTATTTCAGCAGGCAGTGTGCAAAAAGTACAGTTTTGTACCTACCATAAATGTAGATGTTCGAGTGTTCACACTGCTGCAGTCATTACACTTGGGTTATCCTGCCGTCAGGCGGTCCCACAGTTGGCCAGAGCTCCAAAGTCTTGGTCCAGCGTCGGTTGCTGTCGCTTCTTCCCTGACGTCAGTACGCCAGGGGTATATAAGATGCATCCGATGCCATTTTCTTCAGTTTTTCTTGCCCCGGATGTCAGGTGCCCCCAATAGGTAGGCAATACATATTGCTAATAAAAAATATACATATAAAATAAAAACAATACCTTCAGTTACAAGCAAATACACCACAAAGGTTGTATAGGATAGAAAGGTATAGATAAGTCCAGCTAGTTCAGAGGGGATGGAGGGAGGGTAACCTGGACTGCAGCAGTGTGAACACCCAAACATCTACATTTATGGTAGGTACAAAACTGTACTATGTTCATCGTGTTACACTGCTGCAGTCATTACACTTGGGTAAAATCCCAAAGCTAAGGTTGGGTGGCTGGTCTATAAAGAGTTAGGATTGGCTATGAGGCCCTGCAGAACTGCAGTAGCAAATCCTGCTCTGGATTTAGAGCAAAGAGGCAAGTGATAATGCTTGGTAAAGGTGTGCACTGAACTCCAAGTTGCAGCCTCCAAAATTTCCTTGCTAGGTACTCCTCTGAGAAAGGCTGTTGAAGTGGCTGTTGCCCTGGTGGAATGTGGCCTAATGGTATTTGGGACTGATTTTCCATGCTGTGTGTAGCAGTAACGAATGCAGTGTCCTATCCATTTGGATATAGTCTGCTTTGAGATAGCCTTGCCCTGTGATCCTGCAGCATATGCTACAAACAGTTGCTCAGTTTTCGTGAAAGCTTTGTCCAAGTAGAAGCGTAGCTGCCTGTGTATGTCCAAAGAATGCAGAAGTTTCTCCCCTTTATTCTGGGGGTTTGGATAAAAAGTTAGCAAATGGATGGTTTGGTTAAGAGCCACACTAGATATCACCTTTGGCATAAAGGTAGGGTTTGTCCTTAAAGAAACCCTGTCCTGATGAAAAATTATAAAAGGTTCCACTACCATTAATGCCTGTAGCTCTGAACCTGTTCGTGTTGAAGTTACTGCCAGGAGCAGAGCTGTTTTCCATGATAAAAATTTTAGATCGGCTGTGTTGGCTGGCTCAAAAGGTGGTAGGGTCAGTTTTTCCAAAACGGAATTGAGGTCCCAAGTCGGTGTTTGTGCTCTCCGGAGCGGTCTTATGTTTTTAGCCCCTCTGAGGTACTGCTTTAGCAAGGGATGAGAGAATAAAGAAGGATCCGTGTTGTAATGAGCTGAAATGGCAGAGGCGTGGATCTTAATTGATGAGAAGGATAGGCCTCTGTCCAGCATCTCAGTTAAGTATTGTAAAATAATGTTTGGAACAAGAGGGTCAAGGTTTTGAGCCTGGTTCCAGGCGCAGAATCTCTTCCATTTTTCTGAGTATGCTTTCCTGGTGCTAGGCCTCCTGGCCTCCAAAATAACATCCATAACAGCTTTAGAGAGAGGGTGTTGCCTGTTTGGCTAATGTATCTGCCCATACAGCTAGGTTTAGGGTTTTGAGCTGACCGTGCAGGATCTGATTGTTTTGTTGAGTCAGAAGGTGTGGAATTTGAGGCATAATCCATGGTGGTCCTTGAGCCAAGTTCCTTAAGATAGTGTACCAGTGCTGGCGTGGCCAGTCTGGAGCGATCAGGATCATCTGTGGTTTTTCTTGTCTGGCTTTTAGGTGTACCTTTGAAAGGAGATGCAGTGGCGGGAAGGCATAAACTTTTAGGTTTTTCCAGCTGAACAAGAGAGCGTCCACTTTCCATGCTTGTTTGTGATAAGTCCCTGTGCAGAATTTTTGTAGTTGGCAATTCAGTGGGGAGGCAAAAAGATCTATGTCTGGGCATCCCCATTTTTGCGTTACCATGCTGAAGATTTGTGGATTCAATTTCCATTCGTGAGGGTCCATGACATTTCTGCTTGAAATCGTCTCCCAGAGTATTTTTCTTTCCTGGCAGGAATTGTGCTTGCAGGTGAACTTGATACGTTACAGCTGTGTTCCACAAGGTCATGGCTTGCCTACATAGAGGATAAGAATGAGTGCCCCCTTGCTCGTTTATGTACCGCATTACTGTGGTGTTGTCTGTCTTTGCTAATAATTGTCCTGGATGCAGAAGGTCCTTGAAAGCTGTTAGGGCATTTTGAACAGCCAACATCTCTTTTTGATTGATGTGAAGATGCATCTGGTCTGTGGTCCACTTGCCCTGAATGTATTTTCCTGCCATGTGTGCTCCCCAGGCATAATCCGAAGCATCTGTTGTTGTAGAGTTTGCCTGGCTGTGGGTTGGGTAAAAGGCTGGCCCTTGTTTAGGTGACATGCTTGTGCCCACCATCGAAACTCCTGTTGTAGGCAGGGAATCATTGGTATTACTGCTTCTAAACTGTGAGAGTGTTGAGTCCAAACACTTTTTAGGTACCATTGTAATTTCCTCATATGCAGTCTGGCATATGGTATTAGTAGAATGCAGGATGCCATGAATCCCAGGGCCTGCAGAATTTTTCTTGCAGGGAAATGGGACTTTTTTCCCAGTAATTGAAAATATTGAGTTAGTTGAACTTGTTTGTCTGGCGTGAGTTAAGCCATCTGGGCCATTGTATTTAAGCTGGCACCCAGGAATATAATCTGTTGCGAGGGCACTAGTTTTGACTTCTTTTCATTTACTACAGAAATTAGCAACCTTTTTACAAACGCCAGATGCTGTAGAAGAATGTCCTTTGTCTCTGCTTGAATGAGGCAGTCATCCAGGTATGGATATATTTGAATTCCTTTTTGTCTGCAAAATGCAATTACTGGTGCCAGGCACTTTGTGAAGACCCTGGGTGCAGTAGATAAGCCAAAGGGCAGTGCAGAGAATTGGTAGTGCATTGTACCAGCTTTGAATCTGAGGTATCTTCTGCAATTTTGTCTGATACGGACATGCAGGTATGCCTCTTTGAGGTCCAGAGTAACAAGCCAAGCTTTCTTGCCCAGCATGGGTAGAAGCTACTGTAATGTTAACATTTTGAATTTTGGAATATCCAGGTAAGTATTCAGAATTGAAAGGTCTAGTGTGGGCCTCCAGGCCTTGTCCTTTCTGGGGACCAGGAAGAGTCTTGGGTAAAATCCTTGTCCTTGCTCCTGTTGTGGTACTTTTTGAATAGCTCTCATGTCCATGAGGGCTGGAATTTGTTTTTGTGCCTCTGCCCATTGATTTTGTGGCAGGTCTGGCATTCCTTTTAGCCTTGGTAAAGTATGAAAGTGGAACCTGTAACCTTGAGACACAATATTCAGAACCCATTTGTCTTGGGTGATAGTTTGCCAGTTTTGAGAAAAAAGTGCTAGTTTTCCCCCTAAGGGGGCTTCCAAAAGGGACGTGCTTGGTGTATGAAGGGGAAAGTCATTGTGACTGTTTCCTGTAAGGTTGAGACTTGTCCTCACCTCCTTTTGGGGTTCAGGTGCCCCCACTGTCATTGTCTGTTTGAGCCTCGGGGATGAGATCTGCCTCTTGGGCGTCTGTATCTGCCTCTCTGTGGCCTGTCTGACACTGGAAAGGACCAATTCTTTGTTGGCCAATTTCTGCTAAACTGAGGTGGCTGTACCTGTAAGAAATCCTTGACTGTTTGCATAGATTTAGCTTTATCCTCCATTTTCTTTAACACCTCTTCTGCCTTAACACCAAACAAGGTATCATGCTGTAAAGGAGCATCCAATAATTTTGCCTTAACATGATCAGGTAAACTCTGTTCTTTTAACCAAGCATGTCTTCGAATCACAGAACCTGTAACTGCGGCTCTACAAGAGGCCTCTAAAGAATCAAAACCATATTCCAGAGTATGTTTTCCCACCTGTTCAACTGCATGCAATAAATCCTGCATTTCTTTACAATCAGGAGTTTCTGAGCTCGCAAGCATTTTCTGTTTTAATTGAGCCATTAAATATTGTTGGTACTTAAGCATGTGAAACTGGCAATTTAAAGCTCTTACTGCTAAAGTTGCAGAAGTGTATACTTTCTTCCCCCATCTATCCAAAGCTCTGGAATCTCTGTCAGAGGGTACTAGATTTTTTGCAATGGAAGCCTTAACCCCTTTTGGACCCTGGGAAATAGTTTCCGGATCAGCAGAAGGGTTTTTGTAAAGACACTTGTGAGAGTCAGAGACTCTAAAGTACCTGTCTGGCTTGGCTGGAGCAGGGGGCAAAGAATCAGGAGATAAGCTGGATTCAGAGAACACCTCATCCACAATGTCTAGCACAGGCAGAATAGCCAGCGGCCTGTGCGGAGGTAATAAAAGGAAATTCCTGAGCCTTTTCTTGGATTCTGAGTAATCCTGACTTTCCCAGTGGAAATGCTCCCTCATGGTATGTAAAGTTTCCCCAAAAGAATAATCCTCAGGAGGAGAGGCTGAAGGGATAGATTCTTCAACATCAGAGTCCTCATGGGGGGGTAGAGAGTATCCCTGGTCTGAAGAGGAATCAGAGGAAATGGAAACCTGATCAGAGGAATCAGTCTGTATCCTGCCTAGGCCTTTTCTCAGGAGGGGGATGGGAACCCCTGATTAGAGTAATGAGGTCTTCGGCCATTTTAAGCATCTGTTTCTTAGGCATGGAGAACTGTCCAGGAGAATGCTGTACTTGTTTCTTTGTCTTTAATGGTACCTTTGTCTTGGCTGTTGTTTTAATGGTAAGTTGTGAAGATCCGAAAACACCCTCAGAAGTCGATGCCTGCTCAGCGGCTCCGGACCCATCTGAGGGATTAGTTTTCATAGGCCCAATACCTTGAGTTTCCAGAGGCCTAGTTGTCTCCACGTGGGAGTCGGAAGCGGCCTGTGACTCTGAGGTAGCGGGTGTCAGGGGCTGCGAAAGCGCCTCACTGAGAACGGGCGAACCGGCGACTGGCCTAGAAGAGGTTTTGTCGTCGGTTTTGGACCTCGGATGCCTGTCTTTATCCTTGTCTTTGCGTTTTTTTGGTATTGAGGTCATCGGTTGATCCAACGGCATGTTATAATTAAACCTTTGGCCAAAGTAGTGCAAAGAAAAATCAAAACGTCTTTTTATAGTGCGTTTGTTAAATCTCGCACAAAACCGACAACTAGTGACATTGTGATCAGGGCCTAGGCATGGAATACAGTAAGAGTGAGGTACTTGCTTCTCACAAGAAATACAATTATTAACTTTTTCTGACATCGGTCTGAGGCAAGAAAAAAGTTTCCCCAACGGGGTACTTAGCTTTATTGAAGACTTCAGATCTGAAATTCGACTTAGAAAATCTCAGGAGTCGGCTGACCGGCACTTGCGAACTGCTTCTGCTTCGGGCACCGCGCGTCAAGAAAGACTGAAGAAAATGGCGTCGGATGCATCTTATATACCCTGGCGCACTGATGTCAGGGAAGAAGAGACAGCAACCGACGCCGGACCAAGACTTTGGAACTCTGGCCGACTGCGGGACCGCCTGACGGCAGGATAACCCAAGTGTAATGACTGCAGCAGTGTAACACGATGAACATCAATATTTTAAAATCTAAGGCAGACAAACACATTTCTCATGTTATACACAGCAATCTGACTGATGACAGACAACTTGACTTTCCCTGTCAGGCTATGAACTATATTGGTAAAAAAGCAGTTCCATCTACTTTTCAATGCAAAACCAGAGATTTATAGACTGTTACTAGGCTAATGACCCAGGATAGGGGGCTTTTAAAGTGTAGCCAAGCTTTCCTGAAAGAATAATGATGTCCTATATCCAAACAAGACATTGAGGGAACAGGCATTTAAAAGCCACTTCTATCAATAAAGGACATGGGTGCCAGGCCCAGTGTAAATTTTCTATTCCTCATCCACTGGTCTAGGTTGCTCGAAAAATTGGGCAATAGACAAACTCAGCTTCACATGGATGGGAAGCCTGTTCCATAGCATGGGCAGTCTCTGGGACACATATTTCTTCAGCATGTTCTGTTTAAGTCACAGACAAAAATCAGGTCTTTAGACTTTGCATTTCTGATATTGTTTGACTTATGAATACGCAGAAGATTCATAAGCGTGAGGTTTGCGGACACCTTGTAAACCAGGCACAGATTACCCCTCAACAATCTACAGGAGACTGAGTAGAGGGGAAAGGGCTTTAAGGCACCCTGCATAAGACAGGTCTGTTACGCCTTGTATTCTTTTTGTAAGGAACCTCTGAGGTCGCTCTAGTTTCTGCATATGCCTGGTTAGGCACATACCAAAGGGAGCATTCTATGCTATGATCAGTCTGATAAGGACAGAGTACAGAGGAATAATGACATCTTTGGACATAGATGCCATGCAATTACTTATAAGTTGTGCAATATAAAATGATTTTCTCTACACTGGGGCCACATGGTGGTCAAGGGCAAGGCTAATGTCTATGTTTGTACTCAAATCCCTAACCACTTGGTTGACTCTTAGGGGCATATTATCTGCATGGTAATTAACCGGAATGGTTGAATTCCAAAGGGCATAATTATGCATTTCTTAGAGTTTAAGACCATGGCTTTAGCACCATTTGTTGATCAGAGATAGACCTTCTATAAGAATGCTCCTGTCTGCAGAAGAGTCACTCCTCCTTCACAGAATGAGCAGCACAGTATTGGGAGCTGCTCAGGCCACCATTGGTCATTATCTGTTTATGTGTTCATGCAGAAGCTGAAGCAAGATACCGACACACACACACACACACACACACACACACACACACGTTACACCTCAACGTCTCAGCTGTCTCTTATTTTTGCAGAATATCCTTTGTTTTTGCTTCATGTGTGTGCCCTGTTCCCACAGAACTTCTGATTCGCTGGTAAATCTCCGAACATTACAGTTACAAAGGTCTGACATTCAAGTTTCATACATTTTATTCTTCAGAAAATGCATGCTAATCCAGAACCTATTGTTATATTAACTTTTAAGTCAATTACAGCAATATTCAAAATGCCATTCCTGATTTTGGCCCTTTATTATATAGGTTCAGTACTAGGCTAGCTACCCTTGCAAGCCATTTTAAGCCTAGCCACTTTCCCTATTAGTACTCAAAATAGTCTATCCAATTGTAGAAGAGATTTAGATGCCTAGAGTGAATATTTCTGATGCTGTTTGACTTGATGTGCAATAAATCCATCAGTAATGGGTCAGAGAATGCCTTGTATGCCAGACACAGGTAATGTCTTAGCAGTCTGTAGGATACAGAGTATAGTGATAGGGCTTTGAGTCGGTCCATGTAAGACATGTTGTTTAGGCCTTGTATCCTTTTAGTAAGGTACCTCTGTGGGAATTTCAGTTGTTGCATGTGTTTGGACAGATACATTTCAAAGAGGCATTACATTTAATGACTGGTGTAACGAAGGCTGAGTAAAGGGGGACAATGACATCCTTAGACACTTGTTGGTCAAAAATTAGGTCATTGTCCAGATAAGTTCTCAAATCCCGAGCAACTGGGTCAACTCTTAGAGGTATATTGTCAATGTGGCATTTCCCTGGGGTAGATGACTTCCCAAAGGATACAGTAATGCATGTTTGACATTCAGTTTCACACTATGACTTTATTACTAGTTATTTGAGATAAACCTTACTGCAGGATGGCCAAGTCATCTGGAGATTCAATGATTGCTCGTAGCTTACAGTCATCTGCAAAACCTAGTCAGCCAGAGACCTTTGGTATTGGCTTTTACTTTAGAAAGTAGATGCCAAACAGGAAACATCCCAGCACAAAACCTTTGGGGATTCCATTGGTGAATGGTCTCTTTATGGAAACTTTCTCTGTTTTGATTACTTGTGGCCTATCTCTGTGAGCCAGCTGGCAATCCAGCGGGTGACAATGAGGTTTATTTACAGTTTATTTAGCTTTTCTACTATGCCTGAATGGGGAATTGTGTCAAAAGTTTTGGCTGGGTGTGTATCATTTTGCCTTCATCTACTGTTTTGGTGACCTTTTCAAAAAAAACCCACCAGGTTGAGTAAGCATGACCTGCCCCTGACAAATCCAAACTAAGAGGGAGTTCAGAGTTTGGACTTTATATGAAGTACAAATATAAATTATAATATATATAATACACATATTCTAGAATAATTATATTTAATACATATTGTAATCACTTGATATTATTATATTTAATATATATTAATACATAAAGATCAATATGTATTATATATTATTGTAATATATGTATTACTTACCCAATATTTTTTTATTTCTTTATTTATTTATGCATGCTTTTTTGGGCTGTGTCACTCTCACAAAGCCGCTGACATCTTTTCAGGGAAGGCTCCAAGGTGGTATGCATACTGACTAAGGGAAACTTGGCCAAAACACCAAGTAATTTGCTCTACTCTTTCTGAGCACTAGGTGGTGCCAGAGGGCTGTCATTAATGTTCAGAGTCTTCCAAGATGGCGAAGGAAAGGACAAAGCAGGAGAGTGAAGTTCTGAGGAATACTGCAACATCACAACAGACTATGAAAGAGGAGACTCTTGTTACAGAGTTAGAGGAAGGAGGTCTGGAAACTCCTGTGTTGCTGGAGATGATGACTCGAGATGAGGTAAATGCTGATGAAGTAAGCTGGACTACTATGGTGGATGGCATGCTGGGAGAAGAAACACAGAAGGTGCTGCTAAATGACTCAGAAAAAGGAAAGTACAGTTTTTTACCTACCATAAATGTAGATGTTCGAGTGTACACCCTGCTGCAGTCATCACACCTGTCGTCAGGCTGTCCCGCAGTCGGCCGGAATTCCAAAGTCTTGGTCCGGCGTCGGTTGCTGTTGCTTCTTCCCTGACGTCAGTGCGCCAGGGGTATATATAATGCATCCGACGCCATTTTCTTCAGTTTTTCTTGCCCCAGATGTCAGGTGCCTCCAAAAAGGTGGTCAGTAATTAGTACCAATTTAAGAAATTTTAGCACAAACACAAAATCCCTCCAGCTATAAGCAAATACATCAGGAAGGTATTGTAGAGATTTAGCCAGTTAGATCAGAGGGGATGGAGGGAGGGTAACCTGGACTGCAGCAGGGTGTACACTCGAACATCTACATTTATGGTAGGTACAAAACTGTACTATGTTCATCGTGTTACCCTGCTGCAGTCATCACACTTGGGTAGAATCCCAAAGCTAAGGATGGGTGGAGGAGTCATAGAGGGTAAGAGGAGGCTAGAAGGCCCTGCAGAACTGCAGTGGCGAGCCAGCTCTAGTCTTAGAGTAAAGTGGTAAGTGATAGTGTTTGGTAAAGGTGTGTACTGAACTCCAAGTTGCAGCTTCCAAAATCTCATTGGTTGGAACCCCCCTGAGGAAGGCTGTAGATGTAGCTGTTGCCCTGGTAGAGTGGGGCCTAATGGTAGCAGAAACTGGTTTTCCATGATGGGTATAGCAAAAACGAATGCAATGTCCTATCCATTTGGAAATTATTTGTTTTGATATAGCCTTCCCTTGTGAAGCTGTAGCATAGGATACAGAGAGCTGGTCAGATTTTCTGAAAACCTTAGCTTTATCCAAGATGTAACGAAGTTGCCTGTGAATGTCCAAGGAATGCAGGAGTCTTTCTCCTTTGTTCTGTGGATTTGGGAAGAAGGTGGGTAAGTGGATGGTTTGATTTAAAGCCACACTGGAAACCACCTTAGGCATGAAGGAAGGATTAGTTTGTAGAGAAACTCTGTCTTGATGGAAAATGAGGAAAGGTTCCACTGCCATTAGTGCCTGCAGCTCTGAGACTCTTCTAGCTGAAGTTATTGCTAGCAGCAGGGCAGTCTTCCATGATAGAAACTGTAGATCTGCAGAGAAGGCTGGTTCAAAGGGAGGTAGCGTAAGTTTTTCCAGAACAAAATTGAGGTCCCATGTTGGTGTAGGTGCTCTCCTGGGGGGCCTAAAGTTTTTTGCCCCTCTGAGGAACTGCCTTAGAAGTGGATGTGAAAATAAGGGTGGATCCGTGTTGTAGTGGGCTGAAATAGCTGATGCATGGATTTTAATGGAAGAAAAAGAAAGTCCTTTGTGCAACATCTCAGTTAAATACTGTAGAATCTGAGGCATGTGAGGCTGAAGTGTGTTTTGGCCTTTAGCTTGGTTCCAGGTGCAAAACCTTTTCCATTTGTCCGAGTAGGCCTTCCTGGTGTTGGGCCTCCTAGATTCCAGAATAACATCCATAACTGCTTGGGAAAGAGGAGCTGGCTGGATGCTTAGGTGATTTGCCATGCAGCCAGATTTAAGGTTTTGAGATGGCTATGTAGAATCTGATTGCTTTGCTGTGTGAGCAAATGGGCAATTTGTGGTAAAATCCAAGGTGGGCCCTGGGCCATATTCCTTAATAGTGGGTACCAGTGCTGGCGTGGCCAGTCTGGGGCTATGAGTATCAGTCGTGGTCTCTCCTTTCTGACTTTCAGAAGCACCTTTGTGAGGAGAGGCAATGGAGGGAAGGCATATACTGTCAGGTTCTTCCAACTGAATGAGAGTGCGTCCACTTTCCAAGCTTGATGGTGAAGTGTCCTTGTACAAAATTTTGTTAGCTGATAGTTTTGGGGGCTGGCAAACAGGTCTATGTCTGGAAGGCCCCATTTTTGAGTTATCATTGCAAATACTTGTGGATCCAGTTTCCACTCGTGGGGATCCATGATGTTTCTGCTGAGGTCATCTGCCAATGTGTTCTTTTTTCCTGGCAGGAATTGAGCTTGTTACTGAACTTGGTAAGACAGTGCTGTGTTCCACAAGGTCATTGCTTGCCTGCATAGAGGGTAGGAGTGTGTACCCCCTTGTTTGTTTATGTACCACATTACTGTGGTGTTGTCCGTCCTTATTGTAAGTTGTCTTGGATGCAATAGGCTCTTGAAGGCTGTCAGAGCATTCTGTACAGCTAGCATCTCTTTTTGATTGATGTGCAGATTCCTTTGATCTGCAGTCCATACACCTTGAATGCACTGTCCTACCATGTGTGCCCCCCAGGCGTAGTCCGATGCATCTGTTGTCATAGTTTGCCTGGCTGGGGGCAAGGTGAAAGGCTGACCCTTGTTGAGGTGACATGCCTGTGACCACCATAGAAACTCCTGTTGTAGGCAGGGAATGAGAGATATCATTGTGTCCAAGCTGTGGCTGTGTTGAGACCATACGCTTTTTAGGTACCACTGTAATTTCCTCATATGCAGCTTTGCAAATGGCATTAGTAGTATGCAAGATGCCATGAAGCCCAAGGCCTGCAGAATTTCTCTTGCAGGGAGTTGGGTCTTTGTTGCCATTGTTTTGAAATATTGAGTCAGTTGTAGTTGTTTGTCTGGCATCAGATAAGCCTTCTGGGCCATTGTATTCAAGCTGGCACCCAGGAATGTCATATTTTGTGAGGGTACTAGTTTTGATGTTATAAGAGGATGTCCTTGCTTTCTGCTTGGATGAGGCAGTCGTCCAGGTATGGGTATATTTGAATTCCTCTTTGTCTGCAGTATGCAATTACTGGTGCCAGGCATTTTGTGAAGACCCTGGGCGCAGTAGATAAGCCAAAGGGCAGTGCAGAGAATTGGTAATGGGTTGAACCTGCAATGAAACGGAGGTATCTTCTGCAACTTTGTCTGATAGGGACATGCAGGTATGCCTCCTTGAGGTCCAACGTTACTAGCCATGCTTTCTTGCCCAACATGGGAAGAAGCTGCTGTAGTGTTAGCATCTTGAATTTGGGTACTTGTAAGAAGGTGTTTAGGATTGAAAGGTCCAGAATTGGTCTCCAGGCATTGTCCTTTCTGGGGACTAGAAAGAGTCTTGAGTAAAATCCTTGGCCTTGCTCTCATGTAGGTACCAGTTGAATGGCTCTCATGTCCATGAGAGCTGTAATTTGTTTTTGTGCCTCTACCCATTGATTTTGTGGCAGGTTTGGCATTCCTCTTTTCATTGGCAGGGTGTGAAAATGGAATTTGTATCCTCGTGAAATTATGTCTAGGACCCATTTGTCCTTTGTGACTATCCGCCAGTTGTCTGAAAAAAGTGCGAGTTTTCCTCCCAAGGGAGCTGCCAAGAGAGTGTTGCTTGGCCAGATGAGGTGCAAGTCATTGCGTTTGCCTTCTGGTAGTTTGGGACCTGTCTTCTCCTCCTTTCTGTGTTACAGTGCCCCATTGTCGAGGTTTGTATTGGGCTTGTGGTTGTCCTCTGCCTCTTGAACATCTGTATTTACCCGTCTGTGGTCTGTCAGTAGCTGGAAAGGACCAATTTTTTGTTGGCCAATTTCTGCTGAAGCGAGGGGGCTGTACCTGTAGAAAATCTTTGACGGTCTGCATAGATTTTGCCTTATCCTCCATTTTCTTTAAGACTTCTTCTGCTTTAACTCCAAATAGAACATCCTGCTGTAAGGGAGCATCTAGAAGCTTTGCTTTAACATGATCAGGCAGAGTTTGTTCCTTTAACCAAGCATGCCTACGTATAACAGACCCAGTGACAGCTGCTCTGCAGGAAGCCTCCAAAGAATCAAACCCACATTGTAAAGTATGTTTGCCCACCTGTTCAGTTGAATGCAACAGATCCTGTATTTCTTTCAATTCAGACTGTTGAGGGAGTGTGCTCATTTTTTGTTTTAACTGAGACATTAGAAATTGCTGATATTTTAGCATGTGAAATTGGCAATTTAGTGCTCTCATAGCGAGAGTGGCTGAGGTGGCAATTTAGTGCTCTCATAGCGAGAGTGGCTGAGGTGTAAACCTTTTTTCCCCCACCTGTCTAGTGCTCTGGAGTCCCTTTCAGAGGGTACAGGATTTTTTGCCATAGAAGCCTTAGCCCCTTTGGGACCATGAGAGATAGTCTCTGGATCAGCAACAGGGCTTTTATAAAGGAATTTGTGTGAAACAGGCACTCTATAGTATCTGTCTGGTTTGGCGGGAGCAGGAGGCAGAGAATCTGGGTTCAAACTAGATTCTACGTAAACATCATCCACAATGTCTAAAACTGGGGGGATGGCAAGTGGTCTGTGCTGGTGGAGTAAAAGAAACTCTCTGAGCCTTTTCTTTGAGTCAGAGTAGTCCTGACCTTCCCAGTGAAAATGTTCCCTCATAGTGTGTAAAGTTTCCCCAAAGGAGTAGTCTTCAGGAGGAGAAGCTGAGGGAATAGAATCCTCAGCATCAGAATCTTCATAAGGGGAGAAGGAGTAATCTTGGTCCTCAGAAGAGCCTGAGGAAATAGACACTTGATCAGAGGAGGCATAATCTTCCTCTTGTCTAGGCCTTTTGTCGGGTTGGGGTTGGGAACCCCTGAATAAAGAGATCAAATCTTCAGCCATTTTAACCATCTGTTTCTTAGGCATGGGGCCTTGAACTGGAGACTGAAGTGCAGTCTTTTTAGGTTTAATAGGAGTCTTAAGCTTAGGATACGTTTTTATGGTGAGCGTCGTCGGTCTGAAGATGCCTTCAGAAACCAAAGGAGTTTCTGCAGCACCATCTCTTTCTGCAGTGTCGTCGGTAGGGGCTAAACAAAATGGCTGCGTCGGCCTAGCACTCTCCGCCAAAGGCTCCGAAGCGGTCTCGGGTTCCAAATCTGCGGTAGTCAGGGGCTGCATCAGAGCCTCACCGGAGACCGGTCCAGCCGAGGCCTCGGAGTCTGGCTTGGGTCTAGGCTGCCTGTCCTTATCCTTGTGTTTTTTTGTGCACGCCGGTAGTCGGTTGCTCCGACGGCATTGTGTAGTTAAATTTTCTACCGTTAGTGTTGTGCGAAATCAAAGCGTCTTTTTATAGTACGCTTATTAAACCTAGCACAAAAACGACAACCAGTGACGTCGTGGTCTGGGCCTAGGCAAGGTATGCAGTAAGAATGAAAATCCTTATGAGGTATTTGCTTCCCACAAGAAATACAACTGTTAACTTTTTCTGACATCGGTCTGAGGCAAGAACAAGGTTCCCCAACGGGGTACTTAGCTTTATTGAAGACTTCGGATCTGAAATTCGACTTCGAAAATCTTCGAGTCGGCCAACCGGCACTTGCGAACTGCTTCTGCTTCGGGCACCGCGCGGCAAGAAAGACTGGGGAAAATGGCGTCGGATGCATTATATATACCCCTGGCGCACTGACGTCAGGGAAGAAGCGACAGCAACCGACGCCGGACCAAGACTTTGGAATTCCGGCCGACTGCGGGACCGCCTGACGACAGGATAACCCAAGTGTGATGACTGCAGCAGGGTAACACGATGAACATCTGGATTACCGTAAGTTTCTATAAGCAGTTTGGGGGTTAGGCTTGGCCAGTGGAGTAACTGGTTTTAGGTTTAAAAGGCATACCCCTGCAAATAGGGCATTGTAGGGAACAGCAACAATAAAAAAAAAAAAAACTCTTACATACGTGTAGATGTTAAAGAAAGGAAAGATAAATGCCATGACAGAAGCCAAGAGAAATACAAAAACTGATGCAATGACAGCAAAACCAGAACAGAAGACCAGTGGTACGAATCAAAACAAATGAGAGTCACATTATTGACAGGTATGAAGACATGGACAGTATTATTTTACTTTTGGATAGTAAAGTACAGGCCAAAAGAGCATTAATAAACTTAAGAGATGGGAAACGTTTGCAAAGTTACTTTTGAGTTAACTTGAAAAAAATATGAAAGACGTGGAGAAAAATAGCTCATTTGCACAGTGGAATGGACTATATTTTTCAGAAGTTTGGACGTCATAAAAGAAGAAAATATATAATTCAGAACATCTAACAGTGAGGAATGT
The DNA here is from genome assembly GCF_019279795.1 of Protopterus annectens. NCBI lineage: Eukaryota > Metazoa > Chordata > Ceratodontiformes > Protopteridae > Protopterus > Protopterus annectens. Next base: position 1,886,510,349 of record NC_056731.1, on the reverse strand, counting down.
GAGTTAAAGACTGTTTACCTCTTCTAGATTTGTAATAAGGAGCATCAGATTAAAAAAGGACGTGGACAAGGGTATGGGAGATATGGGTGACAATGGATGTGCACAACGGTAAATACAGCATATTTCAAATACTGTAACTGCTCATGGGAAACTGGTAGAAGTGATGCAGTGAGGGCATCCTAAAGAGAAAACATACAAAACACACACTGATTTAACTATCCATCACTACTAGTAACATTTTCATTTTTTAGTTTTGTATACATTTTTACATATATTTTAATATTTAATATATACATTTTAATATACATATTTTATACGTATAGGTTATCATACTTTTAAATATATAACTTCCTTAGGGAATTGGTGTTTTTACCCACTTTTCTCCCCCTTACCAATAATATATGGTATTATATTATACCATTCTATTTTCAGATCTTCAGGCTTACACATTTTTTTGGTCTGCACATTTGTGGTCCACACATAAGATGTTATTTTGGTTTGCACAACATTTTTTAATACTACGTTAGGAACCAACATACAGTTTTTTAATAGGTATTATATTATTTTAATACATATTTTAATATTTATATTGATATTAACATGTACACTTGATACATTATGAACTGTAATAATGCATTTGAACTGGGAAGGGTTAACTCACTTGATTGTATATTTTTTTACTTAATTGGTTGACCAATGAAGAATAACTATGTAGCATATTAATTAAGTATATGGTCTTTTTACAAGATGATTCTGATGAAGTCTCCCGAGTGGAGATGAAAGCGCTTAATCTGCTGTGTTATTATTTGTTTGTTCTGCTTAAAATAAATGCTTTTACCGTTTTGGTGGAGCCTGCCTGTGGAGTTATTTGAACGTTATTCTTCTGAATAGAAGAAATTTATGGAGGGACAGCCTTTATAGGTATCAGCAGGGTCAGTGTCGGTACTTCTGGTCTTGTGCTTGTGCTGTGCTTCTGCGGATTACTGGCATCCTAAAGAGTGTTTTTTTTTGTTTGTTTTTTGTTTTTTTGTGGGAAGAGAAGCACTTGGTACAAAACTGTAAAACAGGGACATATAGAACACAATTTAGACCTACGAGAAGAAAATGAAATACATTTACACATTTTTAATTTGACTGTCCTTTACTAGGAAAGGACAGGTCAGAGAACACCCTATCTTTGTGGAAAGTGATGCAGGGTGGCTTGCAGGACAGGGCCTGTAGTTGTGATACTTTCCATGCTGAAGTTACTGCTACTACAAAAAATTGTTTTCCAAGTCAAAAGTTTAATGTCCACCCTGGCAGCTGGTTCAAAGGGTGGCTGGGTGAAGGCCAGTAGCATAATGGTGATATCCCAACGAGAATGAGTCCTTAAGGGGGATCTAAGAAGGAAGTTCCCCTTCATGAAAGCTATGGCAAGTCTAAGAAGCTAATGTAGCATGATCTTCTCCCACATGACAATTGGAAATAGCCAATAACTGGACCTCAAGCTGTAGAAAAACTGGCCCTAGCCTGGAAAATATACAGTAGATATAAAAAGTTTACACACCCCTGTTAAAATGCCAGGTTTTTGTGATATAAAAAATGAGATTACAATCAATCATTTCAAAACTTTTCCCACCTTTTAAGCGACCTATAACCTGTACAAGTCAATTGAAAAACAAACAATAAGCTGGTTGCAGAAGTGTGCACACCCTTAAATTAATATTTTGTTGAAGCACCTTTTGATTTAACTACAGAATTCAGTCTAAATGGGTAGGAGTCTTATCAGCATGGCACATCTTGACTTGGCAACATTTGCCCACTCTTCCTTGCAAAAGCGCTCTAAATCTGTCAGATTGCGAGGGCATCTCTTGTGCACAGCCCTCTTCAGGTCACCCCACAGATTTTGTATTGGATTTAGGTCTGGGCTCTGGCTGGGCCATTCCAAAACTTTAATTTTCCTCTGGTTAAGCCATTATTTTGTTGATTTGGTTGTATGCTTGGGATCATTGTTGTGTTGAAAGGTGAAATTCCTCTTCATCTTTAGCTTTCTAGCAGACACCTGTAGGTTTTGAGCCAAAAGTGACTGGTATTTGGAACTGTTCATAATTCCCTCCACCTTGACTAAAGCCCCAGTTCCAGCTGAAGAAAAACAACCCCACAGCATGATATTGCCACCACCATGCTTCACCACGGGGATGGTGTTTTTTTGGTGAAGCAAAGTGTTGTTTTTGCGCCAAATGTACCTTTTGGAATTGTGGCCAAAAAAATTCAACCTTGGTCTCATAAGACCATAACACATTTTCCCACATGCTTTTGAGAGACTTGATGTATTGTTTTGCAAATTTTAGCTGGGCCTGGATGTTTTTCTGTGTAAGAAAAGGCTTCCATCTTGCAACCCTACCCTATAGCCCAGACACATGAAGAATACAGGAGATTGTTGTTACATGTAGTACACAACCAGTACTTGCCAGAAATTCCTGCACTTCCTTCAGTGTTGCTGTAGGTCTCTTGGAACCCCCCTGACCAGTTTTTCTCTTGTCTTTTCATCAGTTTTGGAGGGACATCCAGTTATTTGCAACGTCACTGTTGTCCCATATTTTCTCCACTTTTTGATGTCTGTCTTCACTGTCTTCCATGGTACATCCAATGCTTTGGAAATTTTTTTGCACCCCTCTCCTTACTGATACCTTTCAACAATGAGATCCCTTTTAATGCTTTGTAAGCTCTCTGCGAACCATGGCTTTTGCTGTAGCAGGAAACTGAGTACATGTCAGGAAAATTTTACTACGACAGCTGAACTTTATTTGGGGTTAATCAGAGTCTCTAACTGATGGCAGATGTGTACCCAAGAAGACTGAATGTCGTAATTAAATGAAAGGGTGCTTCAACAAAGTATTAGTTTAAGGGTGTGCACACTTATGCAACCAGTTTATTGTATGTTTTTTATTTTTTATATTTTTCCCCTAACAGATTTGTTTGTTTTTTAATTGAATTGTACAGGTTATAGGTCACATTAAAGGTGGGAAAAGTTTTGAAATTATTTATTTTGATTTCATTTTCTTATATCATACAAACCTGGCATTTTAATAGGGGTGTGCAAACTTTTTATATCCACTGTATGCTAGAAAGTCTACCACCATAGGAAAAGGAGCCACAAAATAATCCAGATTCTTTTTAGAGGCCCAAACAGAACATCTCGTCCAGTTACTTTTGTAAATTTTCCTGGCAAATGGTCTCTGGGAAGATGTAAGAATGTGGATTACTGGGGAAGACAGCCTGGACTGAGTAGCCGTCATTAGAAAAGAAGAAACTAACTGATTAATTTGGGGACCTGAATGTCCACATGAGGTATTCTGAAAGGATAAGAGAGAATACCTGGATTGGGATCCAGTACTGGGGGGGAGGAGTTGGGGACTTGACCCAAATGCGGCCAGAGAAAGGGAAACCACGACTGACGAGTTCTGAAGGGGGCAATAAGGATGGCTGAGATCCTCCTCTCTGATGCCTTCATCAGGAACTATGGAATCAGAGAAGGATGGAAAGCACAGAGAAGACCGGTGGTCAAACATGCATCAGTGCATCCCTTGGTGACACCTCTCCGGGGGGATCAGGTCAAAGAACCTGCATCACATGGTGTTGAAGGAAGAGACAAAAAGGTCCCAGAACAACTGGCCCCAGTGACAAAAAATCTGTTCTACCACTTTCAGGTTGAAGGAATACTCATGAACTAGGAGGACAGACCTGCTCAACCTGTCCACAGAACATTGGATTTCCAGGTATATTAGTTGCAACCAGAAAGCAATCCAAAGATATCACTCTCTGCCATACTCTCATTGCTTCTGATATACCAGCCCACAGACGTTGTCAGTCTGGAGAGAAATCATCCCTAGAGGGAGAATATCCTGAAAGGCATGCAATGCTAACAGAACTACCATCATCTCTAGAAAACTGATGTGGAGACTGGCCTCAGAAAGAGACCATGTACCTTGGACTGTCTTTCCCATGTAATGCCCCCTCACCCTAGCTGTGAGGCATCTGTGGTCACAGTGGCTTTGGGAAAGATACAAACGGATAGCCTTGAGACACCTTGGGAGACTGAATCCACCACATTACATGTGTCCTGCAAATGTTTGTCAGAAGAACCCAAAAAACTCATAGGTTGATACCGATAGACCCTTGTACTGCAAGTGTCCACTGTAAAGCTCTCATGTTATATCTGGCTAGAGGGACAAATGTGATGGAGGTCACCACTGGGCCCAAAAGCTGGTGTCTGGTTTTGCAGGGTGGATAATCTGTTTTTTGGCAGCTTAACTATCCTAGCTAGTTGGGCACTTATGAATTCCAACATCTGAACCAGAAGAAACTGACATTTATCCAGAGTTACTGTAATCTCCAACTGGGACCAAAGATAAAGCAGATACTTGTTGGCCTGAATGAGAAGAGACCTGGTAGGAGTAGTAACTAGCTGGGCATCTAGATTTGGGATCACCTGGAATCCTTGCAGTCTGTTGAGAGCTGTGACCATTATCATACATTTGGTGAACACCCGGGGGTTATAGTGAGACCAAAGGATAGGGCTCTGAACTGAAAAATGACTGGCTCCCAGCAGTGGAGAAACCTTCTGAACTGCCTGTCCATCATAATGTGGTAGTATGCATCCTGAAGGTCTACTGGGCACATCCAATTGTCCTTCATCAACAGGTGGTGGATGGACTGTGGGGTGACCATCCAGAATTTTGTGTGTTTGACATACTGGTTGAGATGACTGAGGTCCAAAATTGACCTGAGGTCCCCATTCTTATTTGGCAAAAAAAATAGCCTGAGTAAATTACGGATCTGTGTTGGTATGTTGGGACCTCTTGAATGACTCACCAATGTAACAGCTTTATTATTTCTACAGTGACTGCTTTGCTTTGAGAGGTTGGCAATTTGGGGAGTTTCTTTTTTGAAGGAAGGAAGTAAAGAAATAGAATGGAGTAAATTTCTGGTTATGACCTTCCACACACAGACGTCACTGGTGATGGACATCCAGGCTTCTGGGTGCAGAGACAAGTGCTTCAAGACAGCCCCCAGAGAGCTACTGCCAAGCAACCATTCAGGAGTGCTGATAATGCCTCTTGGAGAATGGACCCCTGAAGCCTTGGTTTTGTGGGCCTCCACTGCTTACCAGGCCACGTTCACTGTTAGTCCCCCTCCCAGGGGAAATTCTACCTCCAGGAGTGTCTCAGATTAACCCTTGAGACTTCCAAACCATAGTTTTTACCTCCCTTCTAGTTTACAGAGAAGGACCTCTGGGGAGGTAGAGAGTTTCATCCCTAGAGCAGAAAGGTTTTCCCTATCTTGCTCACTTCTAGAGAGTGTGTTCCTCGATCTTTGGTCCAAAGGGAGATGAGCCATGGAAAGGGGCATTCACAAAGGATAAGGTTTTGCAAAGTCACACAAGTGCATGTCTGTTTATGATAATGCCTGTACCTGTGTCTCTCAAAATGCCCTCAGTTGTGCTACAGATCAGATGCATGGAGGCATCTGATAGGGATTGTATGGTGGCCAGCTGCAAGTCCACAGTTATCCCTTCCTCAACAGACATTGGCCCTGACAGAGATTTGGAGAGCTCCTTAGTCAAATCTCTCTGAAACCTGGTCATGTGTGCCAGGAAATTCAGCACCCTCAAAGTGAAGGAAGCTGAAGCATACACCCACTTCCCAAACCTGTCCAACACTGTAGACCCTAAAGGCACCTAACACACACTACTAGAAGAAGCACCAAAGTTCTGAGGAAAAGAAAAAGAAGAGAAACTTTTGTTTTTTTTTTAAGAGTAAGGGAGCTAAAATGGGAGGAAAGAAGCACAATACATTCAGAACACAGGATTAAACTTTGTGGGGAAAGATGCTATTCAGGAGGAGAATGATGCCTCAATACAAACAGAAAATGAGTTACAAAAATGAAATAACTTTATAAAACTTAGCGGAGGTAAGCCTGAATGAGGAATTGCATCTGTTCTCAATGAGAGGTAAACAAGATTTGGAGAAATGTTGAAGACAGGAGGGGATTGTGGGAGGAACCTGGGTTATGGATCCTAAAGCCTGGACTGACCGAAGTTGAATCCAAAGATCTAACCATTGAGAAACAGACAGAAGAGATATCATAAGATACAAGGACGTCCATTAAGAATGTGCCTGTTTTGTACTGGTAACGAATGCTATAATTCAAACATGTATGTGTGAAATAAAAGAAGCAAAACAGGAGATGGGAAAAGGAGTTTATTTATTTTATTTTCAGTTTGATGACCAGGGAGGTCCACTGGGCTCAAGGAGCCCGTTTTCAGTGGAGGCCTGAGGAGAAAAGCTCCACAAAACATAGCAGACATCATAACAATTAAACAATTAGTAAACATTATGTAGTAAAACATAAGCACAGTAGAATATCAACATAGTATGGTATACAGTGCATATTTACATGTAAATACAATTAGAGGTCGATAATACAGAGTCACCATTATACTGAGGTTTTAAATCGTCTGAGAATGCTATGAAAGAAACATTTGTAAGAAAACAGTAACTCCTACTGGCTAAGGTGGAAGGTAGTTTATGTATATGTATATATTCATGTATTGGGCAGGATTAGGTAGGTAGAGTGCAAGTGCAATACTGATTCATCTGTTATATGCAGATGATTAAGTGACTGGTTAAACATAAAAAAAAAATAACATGAGGAAATATTAGAGGAATCGGGTTTACTGTTAAATAAGATAAAAAGCAAAGAGCTTGATGAAACTAAAAAAAAACTTAAAAATAAGTAGTAGTTTATTATGCTAAAGTTTTAATCTAGCACTTAAAACAAAAAAGAGCAATGTTAAATATTTACATATTAGGTAAAAAAAAACATATGAGGGGATTTCCAGCTAAAATAGATAAATATGTTATATTTTTTTTTAATTTGGGGGACCAAAACTGAATCTGGGGGAAAAGGGATTATAAACAATAAAAAATGAAGAACGAATTCTGAATCTAAAAAAATCCTGAAGTGCACTTAGTATCCATGTATTTTTTTCTGGGCGATAAAGAAGGTGAAAAGAGAGAGAGCTGTAAATGATGGGGAGAATGTTATATGTAAGGCAAGAAGATGGACATACGACAAAAGGGAAAGGCGTGATAAAAATTAATATACGGAATAAAATAATATGAGAATACAATAACATTATGGAAGGTAAAAATTAATGAGGTTGATGAAAACAGAAAAGTGTAGTATAATAATATTATGGAGGAATATTATATAGTACATCCTTGGAAGGAATTAGAAGATGATGTCAAAATGCTAAAAAGAATACAATGAAAATGGAGATTTTTTATGAAGCAGGAGATTTAATATGGATAAGTTACCAGTTAAAAATGAATGTAATTATTAGGCACTGGATGAAAGAAAATGTGATGAGTGCAATGAGGACGACACAACAAACCATTTTTTAGAATGTAAAAAATTTACAGTTTTGAAGAAGTTAAAAAAGGAATACAAATGGTAAGGATTTAAAAACATAACAATGGGTATAATACTTTATGGAAAATAAGAAAGAAGAACTTGTGAAACTGAAAACAGGACAGAAGTTGTTTGCAGTAATGCGGAGATTATAAAAAAGAAGATGTGATGTTTCACTGTATAATAAAACTAGAGATGATGAAGAAGTGAAAGATGAAATAAAGAGATGATCTGTGGAAAAAATGTCAGATAAAGAATTTAACCATTGTTGATGCTGGCTTTTTCTTGAAATGATGAAAATGTAAACAATTTTTTTTACAGAATATATGTTAATGTTTAAAAAAACATGGGCGGCAATTAAGAGATATATGGTACAAATATCAAAGTGTTAAAAATGTAAACACTGTAAATAAAGCAACCCCTACTCTTCCAGCTTGTTCTGCATTATGACCACTAGCTGGCAACAAAGTGCTGCTGCAGACTTGGTTGCGAGTACCCCGAGCTGGAGGATGCAATGAGAGAGAGCGGTTTGTGTTTTCTAAGAAGCAGATAGAGAGGTGACTAAAACTACTAAAAATGAAGAAATTGTAGTAACTGAGCTCAATGTGTACCAAAAAATGGAAGCAAGCTAGAGTGAGGTAGTCAAGCGTGTTATGGATGTGGAAGCAGAAGAAATATGTTTCCACGAGGAGTGTGGTCTGCTGGTGAATTAACTAGTTTTAAGAGCAGCCACAGACAACAGGGAATACAAAAATCTCATGTTGATGCTGTAATGATGGCAAAACAGAAGTGGAAAAGAGGAAAGGATACAACAACAGATTCTAAGTAAGCAACTCAGAACTAAGAATCTTGTGTTAATAAAATAAAAATGACTTTCATTTAAATAGATATGTTTTGGACAATATAATTTTGCCTCTGTGGCTCTGTATAAAACACATGAAAGGGGACTGAGGACTTCAGTGAAGTGACTTTTGAAACTTTTATTAGAAACATGCATGTCTGAAGTGGGAAAGAAAAGTACAGTTGTGTAAATACCATAAATGTAGATGTTCGAGTGTATTCACTGTTGCAGACATTACTCTTGGGTTATCCTGCTGGCAGGCTACCCGCAGTCGGCCTGAATTCCAAAGTCCTGGTCCGGCGTCGGTTGCTGTCGCCTCTTCCCTGATGTCAGTGCGCCAGGGGTATAAAAGATGCAGCCGACGCCATTTTCTTCAGTTTTTCTTGCCCCAGATGTCAGATGCCCCCAAATGGGTAGGCTAAATATATTATGCCAATAAACATACATGCAGTAAAGAAACATTTCTTTCATCTACAAGCAAATACACCACATAGGTTGTATAGAATAGAGAGGTACAGATCAACCCCAGCAAAAGAAAGGGGGACGGTGGGAGGGTAACCTGGACTGCAACATTGAATACACTCAAACATCTACATTTATGGTAGGTACACAACTGTACTATGTTCACCGTGTTTCACTGTTGCAGTCATTACTCTTGGGTTGAATCCCAAAGCTGAGGATGGGTGGCTGAGCTAAACAGGATTAGGAGAGGCTATGAGGCCCTGCAGAACTGCAGTGGCAAAACCTGCTCTGGATTTAGAGTAAAGAGGTAAGTGGTAGTGCTTTGTAAAAGTGTGCAGTGAACTCCAAGTTGCAGCCTCTAAGATGTCTTTGGTTGGTACTCCTCTGAGGAAGGCTGCCGAAGTGGCTGCTGCTCTGGTTGAATGGGGCCTAATGCCCTTAGGCACTGATTTGCCATGCTGAGAATAGCAGAAACGGATGCAATAACCTATCCATTCAGAAATAGTCTGTTTTGAGATAGCCTTTCCTTGTGATCCTGCAGCATATGACACTAAAGGTTGCTCAGTCTTTCTGAAAGCTTTAGTTCTGTCCAAGTAGAAGCGTAGCTGCCTGTGTATGTCCAAAGAATGCAGAATTTTCTCACCCTTGTTCTGTGGGTTTGGATAAAAGGTAGGCAAGTGAATGGTTTGGTTGAGGGCCACACTGGACACCACCTTAGGCATAAATGTTGGGTTTGTCCTCAGAGAAACCCTGTCTGGAATAAAAATGATAAAAGGTTCCTCAGCCATGAGTGCTTGTAACTCCGAGACTCGTCTTGCAGAGGTTATTGCTAGGAGCAGAGCTGTTTTCCAGGATAAGAATTTTATATCAGCTGTTGAGGCTGGCTCAAAAAGGACGCAGTGTGAGTTTTTCCAAGAGATAATTGAGGTCCCATGCCGGAATTGGTGCTCTCCTTGGAGGCCTGATGTTTTTGGCCCCTCTGAGGTACTGTCTTATTAAAGGATGAGAAAAGATAGGTGGTTCCGTATTGTAATGGGCTGAAATGGCAGAGGCATGAATCTTAATTGATGAAAAAGAAAGGCCTTTGTCCAGCATCTCAGTTAGGTATTGTAAAATCTGAGGAATATTTGGTGCATACTTGTCAATGCCTTGTTTCTGGTTCCAGGCACAGAATCTCTTCCATTTTTCTGCATAAGATTTTCTGGTACTGGGTCTCCTGGCCTCCAAGATAACATCCATAACAGCTTTTGAAAGAGGAGTGTTCTGTATGGCTACATTATCCGCCATGCTGCCAGATTTAAGGTCCTGAGTTAGCTGTGCAGGATCTGATTGTTTTGTTGGGTCAGCAAGTGAGAAGTTTGAGGCAATATTCATGCTGGACCTTGAGACAAGCTCTTTAGGATTGGGTACCAGTGCTGGCGTGGCCAGTCTGGTGCAATCAGTATCATTTTTGGCTTCTCTTGTCTGACCTTTAGGAGTACCTTGGGAAGGAGAGGTAGTGGAGGGATGGCATATACTATACTGTTAGGTTTTTCCAGCTGAAGGATAGGGCATCCACTCTCCATGCTTGTTTGTGATAAATCCTTGTGCAAAATCTCTGCAATTGGCAGTTGTGAGGGGAGCCAAATAGATCTATGTCTGGGCATCCCCATTTCCTTGTTATCATGCTGAAGACTTGTGGATCCAGTTTCCACTCGTGGGGATCCATGAGGTCTCTGCTTAGTTTGTCTGCCAGAGTATTTGTTTTTCTTGGCAGGAATTGTGCTTGCAGGTGAATTTGATAAGCCAATGCTGTGTCCCACAAGGTCATTGCTTGTCTGCAGAGGGGGTAGGAATGTGTGCCTCCCTGCTTGCTTATGTACCACATGATCGTAGTATTGTCTGTCTTTATCAGTAGCTGTCCTGGATGAAGTAGATCCTTTAAAGCTGTCAGGGCATTCTGAACAGCTAGCATCTCTTTTTGATTGATATGAAGATGCATCTGGCTTGCAGGCCATGTGCCCTGAATACATTTTCCTGCCATATGGGCCCCCCAGGCATAATCGGATGCATCCGTTGTCAGTGTCTGTCTGGCTGTGGGTAGAGTGAATGGCAGACCCTTGCTGTGGTGACAGGCCTGTGCCCACCATCAAAACTCCTGTTGCAGGCAGGGAATGAGGGTAATTACTGTATCCAGGCTGTGGCGATGCTGAGTCCAAACACTTTTTAGATACCATTGTAGTTTCCTCATATGCAGTCTGGCATATGGAATTAGTAGAATGCAGGATGCCATGAAACCCAAGGCCTGCAGGATTTTCCTTGCAGATAACTGGGTCTTTGTTGCCAACTTTTTGAAGTAAGAAGTCAGTTGCCTTTGTTTGTCTGGCGTGAGATAAGCCATCTGGGCAGTTGTATTTAAGCTTGCACCCAGGAATATTACCTCTTGAGAGGGTACTAGTTTTGATTTCTTTTCGTTTACTGTGTACCCTAGGCAAATTAGTAATCCTTTTACAAACGCCAGATGCTTTAGAAGGATGTCTTTGTTCTCTGCTTGAATAAGGCAGTCGTCCAAGTAGGGATATATTTGAATTCCTCTTTGTCTGCAAAATGCATTTACTGGTGCCAAGCATTTTGTGAAGACCCTGGGCGCAGTAGATAAGCCAAAGGGCAGTACAGAGAATTGGTAGTGCATTGAGCCAGCTATGAATCTGAGGTATCTTCTGCAAGATTGTCTGATTGGGACATGCAGATATGCCTCTTTTAGGTCCAAAGTTATGAGCCAAGCCTTCTTGCCCAGCATGGGCAGTAGCTGCTGTAGAGTCAACATCTTGAATTTTGGAACTTCCAAAAATGTGTTTAGTATAGACAGGTCCAGTATTGGTCTCCAGGTTTTGTCCTTTCTGGGCACCAAGAAAAGCCTCGAGTAAAACCCTTGCCCCTGCTCTTGTTGTGGTACTTGTTGAATGGCCCTCATGTCCATGAGGGCTGTAATTTGTTTTTGTGCCTCTGCCCATTGATTGTGTGGCAGGTCTGGCATACCTTTTACCCTTGGTAGGGTGTGAAATTGGAACCTGTAGCCCTGGGACACTATGTTCAAGACCCATTTGTCTTGGGTAATCATTTGCCAATTTGGTGAAAAAAGTGCTAGTTTTCCCCCTAAGGGGGCTGCCAAAAGAAAAGTGCTTGGATCTGGAAGAGGAAAGTCATTGGGACTGTTTCCTATAAGGTTGTGATTTGTCTTCTCCGCTTTTGGAGGTATGAGCACCCCATTGTTTAGGCCTGTATGAGCCTTGGGGCTGAGATCTGCCTCTGGGACATCTGTATCTGCCTCTTTGTGGCCTGTCTGACACTGGAAAGGACCAATTTTTTGAAGGCCAGTTCCTGCTAAATCTGGGTGGCTGTACCTGTAAAAAATCCTTAACTATCTGCATGGAGTTCGCTTTATCCTCCATTTTCTTTAACACCTCTTCTGCTTTAGCACCAAACAAAGTATCATGCTGTAATGGAGCATCTAATAATTTTGCTTTAACGTGATCAGGCAAATTCTGTTCCTTTAACCAAGCATGCCTTCTAATAACAGAACCTGTAACAGCGGCCCTGCAAGAGGCCTCCAGTGAATCAAAACCACATGGCAAAGTATGCTTTCCCACTTGTTCAGCTGCATGCAATAAATCCTGCATTTCCTTGTTCTCTGAACATTCAGAATTTGTCAACATTTTCTGTTTTAGCAATGACATTAAGTATTGCTGATATTTAAGCATATGAAACTGACAATTTAAAGCCATTACAGCCAAGGTAGCAGAAGTGTAAACTTTTTTCCCCATTTGTCCAGAGCCCTAGAATCCCTATCAGAGGGGACAGGGTTTTTTGCAGTGGAAGCTTTGACCCCTTTGGGACCCTGAGATATAGTTTCTGGGTCAGCAGCGGGATTTTTATATAGGAATTTATGTGAATCTGGAACCCTGTAGTATCTGTCTGGCTTAGCAGGTGCAGGGGGTAAACAGTCAGGGGACAGGCTGGACTCTGAAAATACATCATCTATAATGTCTAGAACAGGTGGAATAGCAATGGGCTTGTGCTGAGGTAGAAGCAGAAAGTCTCTGAGCCTTTTCTTAGATTCTGAGTAATCTTGGCTCTCCCAGTGGAAATGCTCCCTCATGGTATGCAGGGTTTCCCCAAAAGAATAATCCTCAGGAGGAGCGGCTTAAGGAATGGATTCTTCAGCATCAGAATCCTCATAGGGGGGATAGAATAACCCTGTTCAGAAGAGGAATCAGAGGAAATAGAAACCTGATCAGAAGAATCATATTCTGTCTCTTGCCTAGGCCTCTTATCAGGAGGGGGATGGGAACCCCTGATCAAAGTAATTAGGTCTTCGGCCATTTTAAGCATCTGTTTTTTTAGGCATGGAAGTCTGAGTAGGAGAATGTTGTACTTGTTTCTTTGTCTTTAGAGCTGCTTTAGTCTTTGTCTTTGAAGCTGAAGATGGTTTAAGATATAACTGTGTAGGTCTGAAGACACCCTCAGAAGCTGATGCCTGCTCAGCGGCTCCGGACCCATCTGAGGGAATGATTTCCGAGTGTCCAATACCTTGAGTATCCAGAGGCCCAGTCGGCTCCACATGGGAGTTGGAAGCGGCCTGTGGCTCTGAGGTAGCGGGCGCCAGGGGCTGCAAAAGAGCCTCACTGAGAACCAGCGACTGGCCTAACGGAGGCCTCGTCATCGGTTTTGGACCTTGGATGCCTATCCTTTTCCTTGTCCTTGCGTTTCTTGTAAACTCCGGTCGTTGGCTGTTCAGACGGCATTATATAATTAAACCTTCGGCCAAAGTAATGAAATGCAAAATCGAACCGACGCTTAATAGTGCGTTGGTTAAATCTAGCACAAAACCGACAGCTAGCAACGTCGTGCTCAGGGCCTAGGCAAGGAATACAGTAAGAGTGAAAATCCTTATGAGGTATTTGCTTCCCACAAGAAATACAATTGTTAACTTTTTCTGACATTGGTCTGGAGCAAGAAAAAAGTTTCCCTAACGGGGTACTTAGCTTTAATGAAGACTTCGGTTCTGAAATTCGGATTTGAAAATCTCAGGAGTCGGCCAACCAGCACTTGCTAACTGCTTTTGCTTCGGGCACTGCGCGGCAAGAAAGACTGAAGAAAATGGCGTCGGCTGCATCTTTTATACCCCTGGTGCACTGACGTCAGGGAAGAGGCGACAGCAACCGACACCGGACCAGGACTTTGGAATTCAGGTCGACTGCGGGTAGCCTGCCAGCAGGATAACCCAAGAGTAATGACTGCAACAGTGAAACACGAACATCAACAGACAGTAGCATGGAAGGACTACATTTTTTTTAATTTTGGACTGCAGCTTAAAAGAAAAGCACATATAATTCAGAACTGATAATACTGAAATAAAGAGAAAAAAATGTTTCTTGTCTCTTTACAAAGTGAGTGACATGAAATAAATGGGGCTGGGAAATGTTACTAACATTAAATATGGGAAGGAAGGGTGCAGCCAAAGGCATACTCTTCCGGAGATGAAAGGCATTTCAATATAGGATTGTGAAAAACAGATACAGAGAATATGAAGAGAAGGGACACAAAGTAAAATTGTGAAGCAAGGTGTAGTAAATGCAACACCCAAAGGCATTTTTCATCTGATTGTCCTAGTTTATAGGATGAAGGAACAGCTGTAGAAAATACTGAAAATAACAGCAAAGATAAGACAAAAGATGTTATGGAAGAAGATGAAGAAGAATAATATACAATACATTCAGAACAAAGGATTAAACTATGTGGAAAAGATGCTACTCAGGAGGAGAATGATGCCTCAATACAAACAGAAAATGATTCACTAACAACTGCCTTAGAATCTAGTGTCACTCCAGTGGGATCCAGTACCTGACAGCCTGAGAGGACATGACTGACAGACCACGATGCTTTGCCAGAGATGGCCTTCATCTGTCTCTACTGGGCTTCAGACTTCTGGCAAAGGCTCGTGCCTCCCCCATAGTGCCTTTTTAGGCAAAGTCATGAGCACAAAACTACCAACGTGAAAAACTCTTCTAAAAGGTCATGCTGCTAAATGCTAGGAGTCTTATCATGAAACTGCACTCATTGCAAACATTTCTCGCCTTGGAGGATGCTGACATTTGTGCAGTCATTGAAACCTGGTTCAAAGCTGCAGAGAGCACCCCAGCCTTACCAGGTAACTCATCCTACCATACTTTCAGACCCCAAATGGATGTCTACAAAGCCAAAGGAGGTGGTGTTTCAAAATTTATCAAAGACATACACACCTCCAGGCTGGTCAAACAGTATGACGCACAGGAGACACTCCAAGTGCAGTTAATTGTTGACAAAACACCTATTCAAATCACAGCTAGCTACAGCTCCCCAACCATGACTCCACCTATCTGGGCTTAATTGAATCCATCAAAATTCAACCCTCTACCCTGATCCTAGGTGACATTAACTACCCAACCACAGAGTGGAAGACCTATTCTAGCCCAAACAAGAATGCCCAGAGATTCCTTGACTTCGTCAATGCCAATGCATTGGATCAGCTAGTCAACACCCCCAGGACAGGTGAAAATATCCTGGGCCTGGTACTAACCAACGTAAGGAGCCACTGTAGCACCCCTACAGTGTCATCCTCCTTGGTAAGATCTGATCATAAAGCAATCACTTTCGAAGTCACCATCACCCCTGCCCCCATCTCTCCCCTTGTCAGGGTTAAACAAACTTTTCCGGTAGCTAACTACAATCTCCTGAGAGCAGGTATAAGCAGATTTCCAGCCACTGTCCCTTCAGCTGGAACTAGCACTAATGTCCAAGCCTAAACAAAAAACTATATGAGCACCTACATAGCTGCATGGACTCAACAATACCTGACAGGACCAAAGCATCTTCCTCAAGGAAGAGTAAACCTGTCTGGTGGACAGCAGCAATAAATAAACTCTAATAAAAGGAAAAAAATTGCTGTTCAGGGCCAAAAAGGAGCAGGTGCCAAGTTAGAAGCAATATCTCCTTTGTCTGAACAAGCAAATAAGGTCACACTGGTGAAATCCTCTATGGCTAACCGAGTCCAAACTGGCCACATCCACTAAAGACAATCACAAATGCCTCTTCACATATGCCCACAACCTCAAAGGTAACACCCAAATCTGCTCTGAACTGGTGGTCAAGAACATTACATACACAAAAGCCATAGATATAGCCAACCTGCTGGCAGACAGGTTCAGTGAAAACTTCACCCCCCGTCCCCCCATCAATAAACCAGGACATCACCAGCACAAGCCCCCTCCCCTCATCACCAGGAAGCAGGTCTTTAATGCCCTCTCAAAGGCAAAACATACAGTCTCCATGGGACCTGACAACATCCCTGTGTCTTACATGGAACTTAAGCATGAGTTCTCAGCTCCATTAGGCACCCTATTCAACCAAAGCCTGAGCACCGGCTTCGTCCCAGCCAAATGGAGTACAGCCACTGTCATCCCTCTACACAAAGGTGGAGCGTCCACTGACCCAGGCAATTATATGCCTATCAGCCTAACTAGACAGATATGCAAGGCTATGGAATGCATTACCATGGACATTATAAACAAGGACATTGGCAACCTCCAAACGCTTGAGCCACACAGTTTGGTTTTGTCAAAGGGAGATCATATCTGTTAAACTTGGGAAACTTCTTTGAAACAATCACCAAAGCCATGGACGAGGGGAAGATGGTGCACACTGCCTACTTGACCTAGCCAAAGCCTTTGACACTATTCACCACTCAGGCATAATAGGTAAACTCGACCAGCTAGGCATCAACCCATATGTTACCAGATGGGTAGCTAACTGGCTCACTGACAGAACCCACTCAGTCAAAACAGGGAAAGCCACCTCTAGTAGAAGACCCGTAATGAGCGGTGTACCCCAGGGATCGGTCTTGGGGCCTCTACTGTTTGGGATATAGTTTTCTGAGGTGCAAGTCAAAACCAGTAGCCTGTGGCTGACCAAGTTTGCAGATGACTGCAAGCTGGGTGCTGTCTTAAATTCCTCTAGTGATGTGAACATCCTCCAAGAGGGCCTTACCCAAACTACTGACTGGTGCAAGAAGCATGGCCTCAAACTGAATGCCAAGAAATGCATCATTACCCCCTCTGGGGAAAATGGTGTCCTCACTAATTATCACATTAATAACAACGTACTAAGCACACGATCAGTCATGAAAGACTTCGGCACCCAGGTTGATAGCAACCTGACTTCTGACCACTACGTTGCCTCCATTGTATGGAAAGCTTTCTACATGGCCCATCTCATAAGTAAGGGTATTTCATCCAGGAACAAAGAGGTCTCAGACCAATTATTGAGTACAATGCCCCTTCTGCATGCACCTTACCAAGCACATGCAACAGCTGGAGAGACCACAGAGTTTCCTGACCAGGAAATTCCAGGGTCTCAAACACCTATGCTATACAGATAAGCTAAAAGCCCTGTCCCTCTACTCACACTTGTACAGACTGCTCAGAGGTGACCTGTGTCTGACATACAAGGCCATCTCAGACCCAGCCTTGATGGATTTGCTGCATATCCATAAGTCAAAATCCACTCATGCAACCCACATGCAAGGCCTCAGCTTGGTCTGTGACATTGATAGAACTTGTTGGCGGGATAGATTTGTATCCCAAAGACTCTCCCATCTGTGGAATAGACTCCCTCTCCATCTCAAGCAGAATACCTCATTAGCCCTCTTTAAAAGGAACCTGGTGTGGGAGGGTGGCTTAATGGCTAAGGTGTTTGCCTTGCAAGCACAAGGTGCAGGGTTTGAGTCTCACAAGGGATAATTGGCTAGGCTTAAAATGGCTCGCAAGGGCAGTTAGCTTAGTACTAAACTATGAACAACTGGATGGGAAACAGAAAATACACCCCTGGGATCCCACCTGTATCCCTGCTAGACAGGGGAAAGTACAGTTTTGTACCTACCATAAATGTAGATGTTAGAGTGTAAACACTGCTGCATTCATTACACATGGGTTATCCTGCCGTCAGGCGGTCCCGCAGTCGGCCAGAGTTCCAAAGTCTTGGTCCGGCGTCGGTTGCTGTCACCTCCTCCCTAACGTCAGTGCGACAGTGGTATATAAGATGCAGCCGACGCCATTTTCTTCAGTTTTTCTTGCCCCAGATGTCAGGTGCCCCCAAATAGGTAGGCAATTTAAATTGCTAGTAAAAAATACAAAAGAAAAGCAAACAACCATTTTTAATTACCAGCAAATACTCCTCATAGGTAATAAAGGGAAGATGCCCTAGGTAAGTTTCAGAAACTAAGAGGGGAAGGAGGGAGGGTAACCTGGACTGCAGCAACGTTTACACTCGAACACCTACATTTATGGTAGGTACAAAACTGTACTATGTTCATCGTGTTACACTGCTGCAGTCATTACACTTAGGTGGAATCCCAAAGCTGAGGTAGGGAGGCTGGATCTAGAAGGCATTAGGATTGGCTATAAGGCCCTGCAGTACAGCAGTGGCAAAGCCAGCTCTGGATTTGGAGTATAAAGGCAAATGGTAATGTTTGGTGAAGGTATGCACAGAACTCCATGTTGCTGCTTCCAAAATATCCTTGGTAGGTACTCTTCTGAGGTAAGGCAGTTGAAGTGGCTGTTGCCCTGGTGGAGTGAGATCTAATGCTGCTAGGTACAGGTTTCCCATGGTGGGTATAGCAGAAACGTATACAGTGTCCTATCCATTTTGAGATCGTCTGCTTTGAAATGGCTTTTCCCTGTGCTCCTGCAGCGTATGCTACCAATAATTGCTCAGATTTTCTGAAAGCTTTGGCTTTGTCCAAGTAGAAGCGTAACTGTCTGTGAATGTCCAAAGAATGTAGTAGTCTCTCCCCTTTGTTCTGTGGTTTTGGATAAAAAGTTGGCAAGTGAATAGTTTGGTTTAGAGCCACACTTGATACCACCTTTGGCATAAGCGTAGGGTTACTTCTTAAAGACACCCTGTCCTGGTGGAAGATGAGGAAAGGTTCCACTGCCATTAGTGCCTGTAATTCTGATACTCTTCGTGCTGATGTTATTGCCAGTAGCAGAGCAGTTTTCCAAGAGATGCATTTTAATTCTGCTGTGTTAGCTGGCTCAAAAGGAGGTAAAGTTAATTTTTCCAAAACAAAGTTGAGGTCCCAAGATGGTGTAGGTGCTCTACGGGGCGGTCTTATGTTTTTAGCCCCTCTGAGGTATTGTCTGAGCAAAGGATTAGAGAAAATTGGTGGATCCGTGTTGTAATGAGCAGAGATAGCTGACGCGTGGATCTTGATGGATGAAAAAGAGAGGCCTTTGTCCAGCATCTCAGTTAAGTATTGTAGTATCTGAGAAATGTTTGGGACAAGAGGGTCAAGGTTGTGCGCTTGGTTCCAGGCACAGAATCTCTTCCATTTATCCGAGTACACTTTCCTAGTGCTAGGCCTTCTGGCCTCCAGAATGACATCCATAACAGCTTTGGAGAGAGGCATTGCTTGCTTGACTAAAGAATTTTCCATGCAGCTAGATTTAAGGTCTTGAGCTGGCTGTGAAGTATCTGATTGTTGTGTTGTGTCAGCAACTGTGGGATACGAGGCAAAATCCAGGGTGGTTCTTGGCTAAGTTCTTTAAGATTGGGTACCAGTGCTGGCGTGGCCAGTCTGGTGCAATCAGGATAATTTTTGGCTCTTCCTGCCTGGCTTTTATGAGTAACTTTGGAAGGAGAGGTAAAGGAAGGAAAGCGTATACTTGTAGTTTTTTCCAGCTGAATGAGAGGGCATCCACTTTCCATGCTTGTGGATGGTAGCCCCTTGTGCAGAATTTCAGTTCTTTGGAGAAGCAAACAGATCTATGTCCGGGCTCCACCATTTTTGTGTTATCATTCTGAATATTTGTGGATTCAGTTCCCATTCGTGTGGGTCCATAATGTTTCTGCTTAGGTCGTCTGCCACTGTGTTTTTCTCTCCTGGCAGGTATTGTGCTTGCAGATGAACTTGGTAGTGGAGAGCTGTGTTCCACAAGGTCATGGCTTGTCTGCAGAGGGGGTAGGAGTGTGTGCCCCCTTGTTTGTTTATGTACCACATAACTGTGGTGTTGTCTGTCTTTAGCAGTAATTGTCCTGGATGCAACAGGTCCTTGAAAGCTATAATAGCATTTTGTACAGCTAGCATCTCTTTTTGATTGATGTGGAGATGTCTTTGCTCTGTGGGCCACTCGCCCTGGATACATTTTCCTGCCATGTGTGCTCCCCAGGCGTAATCCGATGCATCTGTTGTCAGTGTCTGCCTGGCTGTGGGTTGAGTGAAAGACTGTCCCTTGTTGAGGTGACAAGCTTGTGCCTACCATCGAAACTCCTGTTGTAGGCAGGGAATTAGTGGTATAATTGTTTCCAAACTTTGACAGTGTTAAGACCATATGCTCTTTAGGTACCATTGCAGTTTCCTCATATGCAGTCTGGCATATGGAATTAGTAGTATGCATGATGCCAAGTAGCCCAAAGCCTGCAGAATTTTTCTTGCAGGGAGTTGGGTCTTTGTTGCCATTAATTGAAAATATTGAGTCAGTTGTCCTTGCTTGTCTGGCGTGAGATAAGCCATCTGGGCTGTTGTGTTCAAGCTGGCACCCAGGAATATTATCTGTTGCGAGGGCACTAGTTTTGATTTATTTTCGTTTACTGTGTACCCCAGGTAACTTAATAACTTTTTTACGTATGCCAGATGCTTTAGTAAAATGTCCTTGCTCTCTGCTTGAATCAGGCAATCATCCAGGTATGGATAAATGTGAATTCCTTTTTGCCTACAAAATGCAATTACTGGTGACAGGCACTCTGTGATGACCCTGGGCGCAGTAGATAAGTCAAAGGGCAGTGCAGAGAATTGATAGTGCATTGAACCAGCCAGAAATCTGAGGTATCTTCTGCAGTTTTGTCTGATAGGGACATGTAGGTAAGCCTCTTTGAGGTCCAAAGTTACGAGCCAAGCTTTCTTGCCCAGCATGGGAAGAAGCTGCTGTAGTGTCAACATCTTGAATTTCGGAACATCCAGGTAAGTGTTTAGTGTAGAAAGGTCCAGAATGGGTCTCCAGGCTTTGTCCTTTCTGGAAACCAGAAAGAGACTTGAGTAAAATCCTTGTCCTTGTTCCTGTGGTGGTACCTTTTGAATAGCTCTCATGTCCATGAGTGCTGTAATTTGTTTTTTAGCCTCTGCCCATTGATTTGGTGGCAGATTTGGCATTCCTTTTAGCCTTGGCAGGGTATGAAAATGGAACCTGTAACCTTGAGATACAATGTTAAGAACCCATTTGTCTTTGGTGATGCAATGCCAGTTGTGATAGAAAAGTGCCAGTTTTCCTCCTAAGGTGGCTGCCAAGAGAGAGCTGTTTGGCAGCTGCAGTGGAAAGTCATTGAGGTTGTTTTTTATAAGGTTGAGGCCTGTCTTCCCCTTCTTTCTGGCCTGGTGTGCCCCATTGTCGAGGCCTGTAAGGGCCTTGTGTCTGCCCTCTACCTCTTGGACGTCTGTATCTGCCCCTTTGAGGTCTATCTGTGACTGGAAAGGACCAATTCTTTGTTGGCCAATTTCTGCTAAAACGAGGAGGCTGCACCTGTAAGAAATATTTCACCGTTTGCATAGATTTTGCCTTATCCTCCATCTTCTTTAATACCTCCTCTGTCTTAACTCCAGACAGCACATCCCGCTGCAAAGGTGCATCCAATAGTTTGACCTTAACATGATCTGGTAACGTATGTTATTTTAACCAAGCATGCATTCTAATGACAGAGCCTGTAACTGCTGCTCTACAGAAGGCCTCTAAGGAATCAAACCCACATTGCAAAGTATATTTTCCCACTTGTTCAGCTGCAAGCAATAAATCCTGCATTTCTTTTAAGTTAGGAGGATCTGAATCTGGAAGCATGTTTTGTTTCAACTGAGACATTAAAAATTGCTGATATTTTAGCACGTGAAACTGGCAATTCAAAGCTCCCATTGCTAAAGTTGCAGACGTATATACCTTATTTCCCCATCTGTCTAATGCTCTGGAATCTCTTTCAGAGGGAACTGGGTTTTTTGCTGATGAGACCTTAATCCCTTTGGGTCCCTGAGAAATAGTTTCAGGGTCAGCTACAGGGCTTTTGTACAGATATTTGTGAGAGTCAGGGACTCTGTAATATCTATCTGATTTAACTGGGGCTGGGGGTAAGGAGTCAGGATTCAAACTGGATTCAGTGTACACATCATCCACAATGTTGAAAACTGGCGGGATAGCAAGGGGTCTGTGTTGAGGCAATAAAAGGAAGTCTCTGAGCCTTTTCTTGGATTCTGAGCAATCCTGGCCTTCCCAATGGAAATGCTCCCTCATGGTATGTAAGGTCTCCCCAAAGGAGTAGTCCTCAGGCGGAGAGGCTGATGGAATGGATTCCTCAGCATCAGAATCCTCATAAGGGGGTAAAGAATATCCTAGGTCCGAGGAAGAGTCTGAGGAAATGGACACCAGATCAGAAGATTAATAGTCTGCATCCTGTCTGGGCCTTTTATCTGGAGGGGGGGGTGGGACCCCCTGATCAGGGTGATTAGGTCCTCGGCCATTCTAAACATTTGTTTCTTAGGCATGGAAGCCTGTCCTGGAGAGAGTTGTGTCTGTTTCTTTGCTTTTAAGGGGGCTTAGACTTAGCAGAGGGTTTAATGGTTAACTGGGTAGGTCTGAAAACACCCTCTGTAGCTGTGGATTGCTCAGCTACTTCGGTTCTCTCTGTAGGTTTAGGATCGGTAAGACCTAGTGCGTCCGAAGGCCCAGCCAGCTCCACGTGGGAGTCGGAGGCAGTCTGTGGTTCTGTGGAAGCGGTCATCAGGGGCTGCGTAGGCACCTCGCTGAAAACCGGAGAACCGGCGACTGGCCTAGAAGAGGCCTCGTCAGTTTTGGGCCTCGGATGCCTGTCCTTGTCCTTGTGCTTTTTATGCATTGCGGTCGTCGGAATTTCTGACGGCATGGTGTAATTGAATTTTCTACCAAAATAATGTTGGGCAAAATCAAACCGACGTTTAATAGTGCACCTGTTAAACCTAGCACAAAACTGACAACCAGTGACATCGTGGTCAGGGCCTAGGCATAGAATACAATAGGAGTGGAAATCCTTATGAGGTATTTGCTTCCCACAAGAAATACAATTATTAACTTTTACTGACATCGGTCTGAGGCAAGAAAAAGTTTCCCCAACTGGGTACTTAGCTTTTTTAGAAGACTTCGGTTCTGGATTTGGAATGAAAATCTCAGGAGTCGGCCGACCGGCACTTGCAAACTGCTTCTGCTTCGGGCACCGCATGGCAAGAAAGACTGAAGAAAATGGTGTTGGCTGCATCTTATATACCCCTGTTGCACTGATGTCAGGGAGGAGGCGACAGCAACTGACGCCGGACCAAGACTTTGGAACTCTGGCCAACTGCGGGACTGCCTGACGGCAGGATAACCCAAGTGTAATGACTGCAGCAGTGTAACACGATGAACATCAAGTGCTGACTTTGTGGGAACACAGGCAAAATTCTTGGTTAGGCTTATAAGGGTCTCCGGGCCAATAGCCTAGTATTGTCCTATGAAGGAGAATATGTATGAACTATTGGGAAGAGATGAAAGAATGCATGGGATTTTGACACAGAAGAAGAGCAAGAATAGAACAACGAAAAGTCAATTCAATAAGAGGAAGGATAAGAAGAAAAATAAAAGAGAAAAGTTGAAAAAAGGAAGGAAAGGGATGATGTAAAGATGCCAAGCCTTAAAGTGAACAGTATTAGAAATGATACCGGGGCTAATGGTAACTGAATGGTGTACAAAGGTGAAAGATGAAATTATATTTTTACCAGATACAAAATCTGTTAAAAAGAAAATGGGCACAAAAAACACTGTGGGGGGCAAAGAAGATTATATGATCTATAGAAAATGAATGTTCAGGCTTGGGGAACTTGATAAGAAACGAAGAAATAAAAATATCAGATGTTACACTACTAATACCTGGTAGTATGGTGATGCATGATATAAGAAAATGAGAAAGATATACAAGATTATGTGCAATTTATGCATACACATATATGACAGTTGGGAAAAATATGCTTGAGCTGTTAAAAATATGTTTTTGTTAATATTCTCATGTGTTTTTTGATATACTAGGGAG